>NC_141906.1:13622500-13900000 GCF_057802395.1 Ceratotherium simum simum | reverse complement strand
CATAAAAAGCTGATTTACTCCCCAAAAAGGACGAGAGCCATAGTGAACAAAAGACGTCTCTAACTACATTAGACAGTTTTCTTTTCAAAGAAATCCAGTCCTGATAAACCATTAAACATTAGCACATTACTAATAAAACTATAATTAGGGGACAACCTCCCCCCCATTCTACTGTCACTGATGACTCTCAAAATTACAGAATGGCAGGCCAAATCATTATACTGTTTTATCTTAAAAAATATGAAAATTCTCAATTTTATTATGAAAGAACAGACAGTTCTACCAACAGAGAAGTGCTATAGCAAACAAAGCAAACTAAGAGGAGACCCACTTGGTTTTAATATGTATCCAGCATCTGAGCAGAACACAAGATGAGTAAAGTATAAATATATACACATCAAGTCAAGTGGCTGAGCATCAACTTATGCCCAAATTACTGGTCTAGAGGGAACACCTAGATAAGAAGTATTTGGGGAAATGATCTGGAAGACAGGCCATAAGAGGGAAGGAAACAGGCAGGATTTTTAAAATAAGTTTCCTTTCAAGTGGTAGTTTGCTACTGTGTTTTGAAAAAAAAAAGAGTCATGGTTTGACCTGAAGGACAAAGGAAGAAAGTCCCCTCTCTCTGGCCTCAATTCTTATCTATAAAATGACATGTTTCCAACACTGAAATTTTATGATTCTGTAACTCTAAGGCATTCCTAATAGAGGAAATCCTAAAAATTGGCTAGTGAACCAGAGAAGTTGTTGGTCATGTGTCTACTACCTCTTTTGTTTAGGCAACAATATTTACTGACTACATGCTCTGTGTCAGGTACTATACTGACTGCCAAATATACAGAGGCATATAAATAAGAGAGTATCATCTATAATAGTTAATAGTCTAGCGAGAAATATACGTGGAATGTAAGTCACTGCAAGGTGATATAAGTGACCAGGTGCTAGAGAGCTATAAAAAGGATTGCAGAAGCCCAAAGGAAGGAGCAAATAATTCATTTTGGAGCATTCAGAGGCATTACAGGAGAAGTCCCATTTAACTGGGTCCTGAAGGATGAGTAGAAGTTCGTCTGGTGGAAATAAGAGGAATGGACATTCCAGGATGTGCAAAGGCAAGAAGATATATAGGAAGATAGTTACATTCAAAGAAGGAGAAGAACTTCAAAGTGGCTGGAATATGGGATGCATGGTGGGAAGTCACAGGAAAAAAATCTGATAGGACAGACTGACAACAGATTGGAAAGGATTTCAAATGCAATTCAAAGTGGTTTGGATTTTATCCTCAGGGAAATAGCAAATTATTGAAGGAATTTAACCAAGGGAGTAATATGATCTGAATTTTCCTTAAGAAAAAATCTTTAGTGGCCTTAAGAAGGATGAGTCATCCAGAAGGCTGCATATATGTTTATGCTCCGGTCATTTGTATTTATGTGAGCTTAGTTGCCCTTTTCTTATCTTGTCCTTGGTGCTCTGCTGGACATGTGGTTCTGACTGGTGCTGACCAGTTACTTTCTACCTCTACATTCCTTCAAGTCTCTGTTTTCAGTCTCTATAATTGCCACTGACAAATGCTGTTAAAAGAAGGTAAATGCAGAGAGAGAGGGAGGAAAGGATGAAAGAATATGAATAATCACAAAGGAAATACCTGGGAGGAAGAAGAGAGATGCTATACCAATAAAAATAACATAATGGCTAATATGTATTGAGTACATACTATGTGCCATGTTCATTACTTCTGTTTCACCATACCTCATTAAATCTCAAACAACTCCACAATGAAGCTACTAATTAATCCCCATTTTCAGATGAGCTAAGTGAAGCTTAGAGTAACTTGGCTTTGGTTATAATGCTAGTAAATGGTAGAGAAGATTCGAACCTGTTCTGACTTTAAATCTCATGCTTTTTAACTTTTACACTCTATTCCCAATGATATCACTTACCGAATGCTAACTATGTGCCAAGAACTATGCTAGCTACTTTACATAGGTTAGCCCTAAGACCTACAATAATCTAAAAAAGTAAATATCATTAACACCATTTTAAGTAGAGAAAACCGAGGCTCTGGGACACTAAGTAACTAACCTAAGGTCACAAAACAAGTAAGAGGCAGTCCCAGAGCTTTAACCTTGGTCTGTTTGGCTGTACACTTTCCACTACATTATGATGTGCATATTCCCATTCCCTACTCCTTCCTCCCCCACAAAACCATTCCCATCTACACATTTCCAGATTCTACCTTCAAGGCTCACCTAATATTTTACCTCCCCCAGAAGCCTTTCAGGAACATATCAGCCCACCATTGCATTCCTATTGCAGTTATTTGTGTAACATTCATTTCCCTTGATCCAGACAGATTTGCATTTGTCAGTTCCCTGTCCTATTTGTTTATGTTCTATGTCCCCAACCAGCCAACCCATGTAAGTGCCCTGTAGGTTCCTCAGGCAGTTTGTACCATCCAAATATATCTTACATTACCCTCAGCTAAGCCTCTAGAAGGGGACAAGAATTGTGTCATAAAATTTGTATGCCCCAAGATAACTGGCAGAATCCTAAGCACATATTAGGGCTTAATAATGTATTGATTGGCTCCAATATACTTAGTACCGGAGGTTTTCAGTAATAATAATAACAGTAACAGCTAACACTACATATATATGAATTCAATCATCGTAATAACTGATGATATAGGTACTGTTGTTATGCTCATTTTACAGAGGAAAAAGAAACAAAAAAGGAACAAAAAAGTTGAGTGACTGGCCCAAGGTCACACAGCTAATAAGCGGCAGAGTCGGGATCCAAACCCATCGGCCTCACTGCAGAGTCAGCATTCCCCTGACTACTTTACAATACTTCCTTCACTCAACAGACATTGTTCTAAGACTAAACAACTCTCACACCCTAAAAAATTAGACAACTCACACATTACTTCTGCTATACATACTGTTTGGTGGAGATATGAAAAGAAGAGTCTGTCTGCGTATAGAAAACCTGAGCTGCTGAGAAAATAAGAAGAAAAGAAAACTGAGAAGTATTTCTCTTTAAAAAAAAATTAGAGTGTGCAAAGTGTGCCATTTTTGTACACAGTTTCTGTGACTTATAAAGCATCCATGCCGACTTCCTCTCATTAATACACTAAATTATATAGCATACCTCAGAGTGAGCAACCATTGTTAGCAAAAACTCTGCAACTCTACACCAGAATCACGTAATCTTGAACCAGTGAAATGCAACCACATCTGGACTGACACACAACAGCTGTTTAGCGTGTCAAAGAAATGGCCTGATAAGATCCCAAAGAAAAATTGGGAAACAGAATGCTGATTTCCAAATCTTTTGAACTTGATTAGGTTATTGCAAAAGTCAGGGAGGAAAATACAAGATACATTTCTACTTTAAAAAGAAATTCTTGATAATTTAGTGACGACAGAAAGTAGAGGCAATGATATAGGTTTGTATGTAATTCATAATTTACTATTTGCAAAGCCTCTTCCTGTACATCATTTCTTTTAATTCATACAATAACTTGGTGAAATCAATAGTTTTATCATCTCTACAAAATCAGCCTCTACAAATAGGGCTCAGAGAAGATAACTTTCCACGGCTATTTAGCTGGGAAATGGTGAAGCCAGGACTAAAAGCCAGGTCCTCTAAAACAAAGCTCCTTTCCTTGTATCATGTGGTTTTCTCTTGAAGAAAATGGGGAAGAAGAGCCTCTTGTGTTACAGAGGAAAAAAGTAGTAGTGATTGGAAAATAGACAATGACTGAAGCATAAGAATGACAGGTCTCATCTCTCTCTACTCTGTTAAGGAATCTCCACATCTCCCCCTTTGAAAGTAAAATAGGAAGTAATGAAAAAAGGCCCTACTGGTTGTTTTCCATGTTCCCTAACTTCATGCCTCCCTCCCTGGATCTGGACAGTGTAACAATCTCTGTAACATAGTACAACCACAGTGGTGTCATGGACACACGAAAAACAAGACCCATGACTCTATTTAGGCAAATGCCAAAAGAAAACCGGAGAACATCTAGAACCCTGAAAATAAAGCAATTTTCCCATATAGCACAGTGTAATTCTCCAGAGGAAAGTAAAATTTAGCATGATTATGTAGAAGTGTTGTGTGGTATATGTATGGTGGGGAGTATAGAGGAACTAGGGTCTAAAAATGGAAGAAAAATTAAAAAGCATGCCAGCCTATCTAGAGTTCATTATGGCTGCAGAAACCTATGCCACAACGTAAAGGAAACTGTCTGCTTCAGAGTTCTACACTTTCCTGGGGAGCAGAGATCAACAAGCAAATCTACCCTTTCTCAGAACTAACACATAAAACTCTTTCCACATTCCTATGCAAGGGATGACAAGTCAGATATTTCATTGCAGAGGCAGCCAGTGTGATAATGCTCACAGAGGATATCCCTGTGCACATCTCTAGTCATAGAAAGATCCATAAGCATTGGCACGTTGCCAGTCAAAGATGTAAACACACGGTGCCAGATAAGGGAGGCTGTACTTAACCCAAATATTATTTTTATCATTATTATTCCTTTAGTAATTCATTCAGGATGTATATGTGTTGGCCTGAAACTGTTCTAGATTCTGGGGAGAACAAAATAAAGCCCCTGCCCTCAAAAGCTTGCATTCTAAGTCCAAATCAAACTACCTCCAAGATTTCTTCCACCTGTACGAGTCTATTGTTCCAGTATTAGAGAAAAGGCTTAAATTGCAAATGTCCCTGGCAGAGGGACATTTTGAGCACCTAAAGGAAAGAGTCCACCTTACAGCCTCAGCATCTAGCATAATGCTTAATGCTCAGTAAAGGTTTTTAAGTAAATTGAGGTAACCTCTATATTACAGATGTGGAAACTGAGATTCAGGATGGTTAAAGAAATTATCCAAGGTTAAATAGATGGTAAGCGGTAGAGCTAAGAACTGCACCATGACCTAGCACTATTTTAAGTACACCTAATAATCTTGATGAAACCAGTCAAGACTTTATTTTTAAGGGCTATTCAGTTACTAAAAGCTCCCCAACAGTGAGTCTCTGCATCTTTGCTTACCTCTGTATTTATTACTACCATACAATTTTACACTTAATTTTTCTCTAATTGAGGCCAAAAGATAAGTTGAAAGACTTTAGAGATGAAAGTACCTTTAAAAGTCATCTAGTTCTATTCTTTCACTTTTCAGATAAGGGAACTGATCAGAGAAGGGTAGAAATTGGCCTGAAGTCCCACAGCTTAGGCATGGCAGACCTAGCACTAAAACCCAGCTCTTCTGATACCTAGCCCAGTGTTTTTCTTTTTTTTCATCACTACACTGTCTCTCCTGGGTTCTTTGATGGTAAGAAGGATTTACTAAATATTTTTTGTATTTCCACCAACACTCAGAAACTACACCTAGTTTATAATGCTACTGACATATTACATTACCCAACAAATTAAATACAAGGAAATTTTATTTTCAAATTTAACCTTTCTTCCTCCCGAAATCTCTCTATTCCAGTTGGGCTAGAGAATTTTTAACAGCTTTTAGACCAAGACCTTGGCCTAAAAGGCTCCAACAGGAATTAGCTAAGCTCAATACACAGCAAGAATAAGCCTATCCTAATATTCTTTTCCCAGAAAAAGCATCAGGACTTACAGGACAAGCCCTTGTCAGGTGGGTTTTTCTAGAAAATGATTGGGTGGCCCCAAGACTTGCATTTTCAGGGAAAGAAAAACTTTACCTACTAGTCTAGCTGAAGGGAAATTTTCCTGAGCTGCACTTACAAAGTTGATCTACTCTGTAGTCAGGCCTCCCTTAGGGAAGTCAGAGACTACACGGAGCACCAAATTGGGAACAACAAGACTTTAACTCCTGTTCTAGTTCTGTCACTAAGAAATTATTTGACATTAGGCAAAATCACTTATCCTCTCTCAGGTTATTTTACTCATCTGTAAAACAGGGATAATAATACTTACCCTGATTAGCTCACAGGGCAGTGTGGTAGAACACGTGAACTAATGGCCATCATATCAATTTGAAAAGTATAAAGCAACATTCAAACGTAAGGTAGTACAATTAATTATTAGTATTAATACTCAAAGTTACTGTGTATTTCAGAAGCCAGAAGGCCGTCTTGTAAAATCAGCTAGAAAGAGGCAGAAGCAGTATGACAGAGTAGGAAGATCAAAACTTTAGATTCAGATAGCCCTAGGTAGGAATCCAGACTCTGTGGCCCTGGCAAGTTATCTAAACTCTTAAACAAACTTTAACAATTTCCTCATCTGAAAATGGGGAAAGTACTACTGTGAAACTGCTATGAAAAATAAGTAACAAATATTTATAGATGTATACCTAAAAGCATCTTGCTTGCAAGATATAAAAAGGTATCATTATTATAAATTTCCTCTTCTAGACAACTTAGAACTTCAGGGTTTTATCTAGCATTCATACCATGTGAACAGTCAAAACATCTGTAATGTCAAGCAGTCAAAGCTGATTTAAAAAGAAAAAATCACTACCAACAACAATAACAACAGCATCTCTAATCAACATATTAAAGCAAAAAACTTAGATGCTAATTAAGCCAGCATATTAGCAATTGGGCCAGAGTTTAGGAGCCAGTTCTATCAATGGGTGTTCTCTCAGTCGCTCAGACAACTGTTGTGCTTATTTCAAACCCACTGCACTGAGGTTTTCTTTGTGACTGTGGATTGTTGGATCATTGCCTGCATTTCTGTCTTCTGTGAAAATGCCAAATGTATAGAAATTTCAGTCACCAGATTAAACGTTCATCTTGACAATATATTATGCTGTTTGGTGTCATGTTGACATCCTATTGCTGATGTTCATGACTTTTTCTGCCTTTATTTTGTGCTTCGGTTTCAATAAAAAGAAAAGTAAAAAGCCTTTAGACTAATGAATTCAGACTCTTTCAGGCACAGTGCTGCTCCTCTTCCATGAGATCGGGAAAAGGATATATTTCTGGCTGCAGACATATGTGGTACAGACATGCGATCACAGCTTTAAGCTTAATAGAAGAACATAACAATCTACTCACTGTTTACACTTTAGCCCAAAGGGCAGCTGGAAATCACAACCAACCATATGCAGTGCCGAACAAGTGGTCATGACTTTATTAATAAAGCCAAGTGTTAACGAATAAGATTCTGGGAAGGGTACAGTGAGGGGCAGGAGTGTCTGACCATAGGCCCCTCTAAGTACTAGGCATAGGGCCCAGGCTATTGTTGAAAATGTCTTTTGGGATTAGACTATTCTCTCTGCCAGAATTTCATTTGCCATCTTTCATATTTCCCAGTTCTCCCATACAGTGTTTAATCAGCTGCTAGGGACTGGTTAGAAAGGACTCCTATTCTTCTTGCCTCCTGGCATCCCGAAAAGGGAGTGAATTATAGAATTATATGCATACAATTTAATCAAATCACACATAGAGAAATGCTTTTTATACCATAAAGAACTATTACAAGTAGAAAAAGAGATGCAAATAATATCTCACTTAATCCTTCCAAGTCTATGACACATAATATTATTTCCAATTTATTGATGAGAAACTGATATTGAAAAAGGCTTAAGGATACTGCAAGTAAATTGCAGAACAAAGATTTATACCCAGGTCCAAATCCCATTCTTTTGCCATTCAACAGCTTCCATAGAGACCAAATTATTTGATAACCCATGACCTATTATAATTACTTTCTTTCTGCATTGAGATGTATACAAGTTTACCAGGCAAACGTAGTACTCAAAATGAATCACTATTTAACACTGAAGCATTTCCTATGCACATCCGTGTCACAATTTATAAATCTTCTATCTGGTTCTTTCATTTCTATGCCATACTTTACAGATAATGTCAGGTCCCAAATTTGTAACTCAAATACAAAAATCACAGAACAAGTGGTCAGAGCATAAAACCCTCAAAATCACCTACAAGCTTTCATCAACATTAGTTGGCCCTATTGGGTCAGCAAAAATTAAATAATCAATAACTCATAAAAAGATGACTGCTGATACAGATGGTAAAGAAATCAGAAGTTAGCCAGAATAACTAGTTCATCCAAGTGAAGTATGTTCAAGTATAATAAGTAGAGAAGGGAAATCCGAATCCGCAGTCTACCTCTTCAGATTAGATAAAAGTTATAGTTTGGATTTTGCTGAAGCACATTTTGCTTCTACATGTGTTCTGATTTTGTTTTGCAGAAGTAAAGTTCCTTATATGAAGTACTTTTTTTTTATTGGAATTATCACTGTCAGGCTAAATATACCTTTAGTTTTCTATTGGGCCCAATATGAGAACTATATTCAGCAAAACAAGAGCAGAGGAAAGGACAATGTTCTGAATGTACTCTCCCTAAACCATGCCAGATTCATCATAGGCTAAGAGGGACAGCATGCTCTCTACTGAGATCTCTAATGATGCCACTGGGAGCCCAAGACATTCACACAGTTACGATGCAGAATGCAACCACATTTTCTCCCTTGGGGCTTAAAGAAAAGAACTGGCTCTCAAACCACAGACAGTAATGTGTAACCACACCACAAGGGAGAGAGAGGATGGCCCACTGAAGTATGAGATTTATCTCAGATAATTATCCCAAGCAATTATAAATCATCTTGGAATACAGCTTTCAATCTCATCCTCAGCTTAGACACACCACAAAATGAAAATGAGAGACTAACAAATACTAGCAGCTTATAGCCACAAAAGTGTGAATGGAAAAGCCATATGGCCAACATCTCCAAATGCACTAAACACTGACATTAGCATACAGAGAAACTGTGGTCTAGCATTTCAAGGTAGCATATATACACAAACACAAAGCCTATGCACATTATAAAAGTAACTTTCCTAGAAAATAGTAAAGCTAATATAGTAATCTTTTAACTGTGTATTGCCCACAAAATAATTCTTTAATTACCAGTATTTCTATTCTGTTCTGCAAATTATAGCAGGCAACAGAGACATAGCAAAAAAGAGTGCTGAACACTAGACAATTACTAAAAACTATAAATCTCTAATCTCATTTTTCCCAGTACTTAAATTCATAAAAAGTTTAGATAAAAAATGAACAGATGTCTTTTCAACAAATGGTGCTGAGAAAACTGGATATCTATACAAAACAATGGAGTTGAACCCTTGCCTTACACTATACACAAAAATTAACTCAAAATGGATCAAAGACCTAAACTTAAAAGCTAAAATTATAAAACCCTTAGAAGACATTGGGGAAATCTTTATGACATTGTATTTGCAATAATTTCTTGGATGTGACAAAAAGCACAGGCAACAAAAGAAAAATAGATAAATTGGACTTTATCAAATTAAAAAATTTATGCACATCAAAGAACACTATCAGGAGAGTGAAAAGACAACCTACAGAATGGGAGAAAAAATTTTCAAATCATGTATCTGATGAGAGATTAATATCCAGAATATATAGAGAACTGCTACAACTCAACAACAAAAGAACAAACAACCCAACTCAAATAAATAGAAATTTCTCCAAAGATCTACAAATGGCTGATAAACATACGTAAAGATGTTCAACATCATCAGTCACTAGGCCAATGCAAATCAAACCACAATGAGACACACCATCACATCCATTAGGATGGCTATTATAAAAAAGATGGAAAATAACATTTTCCCTTCCTATGGCTAACTATCTTACCTTCTTCAAGTCTCCACTCAAAGTCATGTTCTCAATGTTCTCTACTCTGATCATCCTATTTAACATTGCTTCCTTGCACTATCAATTCACATTATCCTACTCTATATTTTTTTTCTTTTTCTCTAACATTTATAAACTTCTAACATACTATATTATTTACTTATCATGCTTATTGATATCTGTCTCTCTCATCTGTAGTATAAGCTCCACAAGAACTAGAATTATTTGTTGTATTCACTAATACATTTTAAGTGCAAGAATAGTAGAACCTGGCACATGATAAATGCTCAATGAACATTTGATGAATGAATAAACTGACTAATTTCTTGCCCAGAGACAAAAAATAGCTTAAAACCTTTGAAAACCAAATCATTCTTAAAATTAATCAGTTTTTATTCTTTTCAACACCAAATATTATCTTCCGTTTATCATCAACAAATAACCAAAGTACTATGACTTAAATATAACTTTATTGAACATTTCAACGGAATGAGGTATCAAAATTTCATTCACATCTTAACAATCACGGTACGTGTGCCTGTTATTTGCTTATTGTCTCTTGACTCTCACATCACCCTTCAATTCTCTGCTCTGTGATTCTGGGGCACTCTATTTCCCAGGCTCCCTTGCCAGCTGGCTTCCTATCAGGTTCTGTCAACGAGAGGGACTAGTGGGAAATTAGAAAGTTGGAGGAGGAGAGAAGGGACTTCCTTTTCCTAGTTCCTGTCAGCGTCCCTCCAGCAGCAATATACACTATGGCTGCACCATTTTACATTCCCATCAGCAATGGCTTCTTTTAGCATTCCCAATACCAGCTGCCTAGCCCCCTCAGAGATACCAGCACCAGCTGGCCACACTCCTCTCACTGATTAGAGCATAAGCCATGCCGTGTTTCCCTCAGTGGTCTAAGCACAAGTCACACAGCACACCGTCTCCCCAGAGGTCCTAGCCCCAGTAACAAGCTTTTCCAAGTTCCTAGGTTCAAGTAACCCAATTTCTTCCATTTTGTTCCACCAGCCCTACAGCTGCTGGCTGCTCCCTATAGTTATTAATATTTGGGTTATCTCAGCTTCCTTTTTTTGCTTTTTTCAGCTTTCCAATACCTGTGTAACAAACTCCTCCAATTAGATCACATCTATTTGAACTGTTTATCATGGTTTTTGTTCTCTTGACTAGATGTGACTATGCTTGGTACAGTATAACACTTCAAGCAGACCAAAAGATTGACAACAGAATAAATTTATATTTTCATCACTCAGAGTTAAACGTAATACAGATTGTTTTTCATACTACCTTAACCAAAGAATGTGAAAACGGGTCTTTCAAATAGAACAACAGATTGAGATCTAGAGTACTACATTCATATCTGTACACTTTCACAGAGTCATAAATTTTTATCTCCAGCCTACTTCTCTTCTGCCTCCTCCACATCTCCATCTGGACATCTAGCATGGTCTCATGTTTAACATGTCCAAAACTGAGCTCTTGATATTTCCTAAGACTTGTTCCTTCCAAAGCCTTTCCCATCTCATTTAATGGCCACTCTCTCCTTATAACTTACTTCTCAGGTAACAATCATGGAGTCATCCTTGATTCCTTTCTTTCTGTCATCCTCCAAATCCAATCTGTTAGAGAATCCTGTTAGTTCTTCATTCAAAATATATTCAGAATATAACCACTTCTCACCACCTCCACTGCTACTCCAAGCTACCAATAACTCTCACCTGGATTACTATAATAGCCTTTTAAGTGGTCACTCTGCATGCACTCTTTTACACCACTACAATTTATTCCTAGCAACAACTAAAGTGATCCTTTAAAATATAAGTCAAATCCTATCACTCTTCTGCTCAAAATGTTCCATTGGCTCCCCATCTCACACAGGGTAACAGCCAAAATCCTCACAATGATCTACAAGTTCCTATATGATCTGGCTCCTGTTACTTCTCTGACTTCCTCTATTATTTCCCCCTCACTCATTTGTCTCCAGCCATTCTGGGCTCATCCATGTTCCTTGAACACCCAGGCACACTTCTACCTCAGAGTCTTTGAACTGGCTGCTCCCTCTGCCTGCTACACTCTTCTCCAGATATATGCATGTTTCCTTTGTGGTTACTTCAAGTCTTTGAGCTAAGAATTTCTTCTCAATGAGACCTTCCCTGACCATCTGATTTAAAACTACATACACCTCCACACTGGGCTCTCCCTATTCCCCTTCATGGTTTTATTTTTCTCCATACTGTTTATCTCTGACTTACTATATAATAATTTACTTGTCTTGTTTTTTTATATTGCCTTTCTCCCTCCACTAGAATGTAAACTCCTTGAGGGCAGGAATTTCTGTTTTGCTCATTGATATATCTTCAATGCCGCAATGGTGCCTGGCACATAGTAAGCGTTCAGTAAACATTTGTTGAATGAAACTCCAAACTCCAAAGCACCAAAGAATGAATGAACATAAACACACACAGAAACACAGTGTGACATATATGCATATATATGCATATATATGCACATGTATATATGATCTTGACCTCACTCTGAAGACTAAAACTTTATTGCAAACTAATACTGTAGTAAGTACTACACCAAAATTACTTATATTTTTGTATCAAAATCTCAAAATGCATTTATGATCCTACCACATGATGTATGGAGGTTCTCTCACACAGTATTTAACAGTCAGCCTGCCTGGCTGACATTATCCCTTCATCATCTACTAGCTCTGTGATCCTGAGCGAGTTACTTGACCTCTGGGCCTCATTTTCTTCATCATAAAATAGTAACAATAATAATAATAAAACCTATCTTATAGAAATTATGTAAAGGAGTAAATTAAGTAATATATTTAAAGCACTGTAGCACAGTGCTTGGCCCATAGATAATACTCAGTATACGTTAGCTATTATTATTATATAAGGCACCTACTATTTTTTGAAAGACAAGTAAATGTTCTAAAATTCAACATTTTATACTTGATGAATTTGTTTATATTGCAAGCTCACTGAAAGCAAGAATCATATTTTATACTTCTTTTATATCTGGCATAACACCGAACATACTAATTCAATAAATAATTGACGGATTTATTGATTGACTGGTGATATATATATTATTAAACCTACTAAAAATATAGGTTACAAAAGCCAGGTTATTCAAGATGACCAGAATAAATAACATAGGAAAAGAAAAGGAAGTTTGTCAGTTCTGACTTATCATCTGATCACACTATATATGATACTAAAGTATACTAAAGCATACTAAAGACTTTTTTATAAGTATACTAAAGACTTTTTTTTAATTGTACAATAGAGATACATATATTTCTAGCAGAAAATAAATAATGATATCAGGGATGTTAACTAAACTTATTGTGGTGATCATTTCACAATGTAAGTCAAATCATTATGCTGTATGTCAATTATGTCTCAATAAAACTGGAAAAAAAGGAAAATGATATTAATGGCATAGAAAGAAAAGGCAAAAAGAAAGGGAAAGTGGAGACAGATGGCAGGCTTTAAAACTGAGGAGCCTACCCCTCAAGCCCGTGTGAGTCATAGGGAGAACAGAGCACTAACAAAGACTTAAGTTGACAGCTAAGAGTGGGACTTTCTTGGAAAGGCCACTTCTTCAAAAGATCATTCAAAGATAAGCCCAGTTGAGTGAGGGCAATAATAACTGACTCCAAAAGAAGTATGCAGTTAACCATTGGTCACAAGAAGCTAAAAGTCTTTCACAGAAGGGGAACTGCAGAAGAATGAAAATAAAAGCAAAGTAAATGAAGAATAAAATCATCATTAACCATCTCAAAATGTTGATGGACAAAGCCTGTATAATAGATTAGCAACTGTGACTTCACTGGCTGGACACCTGGTTGGAATAACTGGAAGGGAAAGATCCTTAATAAAAAAATTAATTAAAGTTCTGACATATAAATATACTTTCATTTACTTTGAACCCCTATCCATGTCTTTGATGACATTTCATTATTTTTTTCTGATGCTATAAAAGCTCACATTAGTTAATGTGAACTATATTCAGAATTTGCCATAGTCATATGACACAACCACTTTTTAACTCTTCACAAATGTAATGTCATAATGTGTAGATTTATTTATCAAGAACAATGGGAGAGGAAAATGGCATTGTGCAGAATATTATTCACAGTACTGTGTTAGCGTGTGAATGTGCACATCTATGAGCACTAGTGCACAAAAAGAAACATAATATCATCATCAAACTCTAGTTATAACACAAACTAATTGAGTTTTATGTCCCTAATGTTTGCATCATTCAAAGGTAGAATGACAGCCACAAAGGACAGCTCACAATGTGTAATTCTGCATTTCTATAAAATGTACAGAAATAAATTCTAGACACATGCCTAAAACAGAGATGTGTCAGTAGTCAATCCAAGCAAATGGGCTCTCCTTCAATTACTGTGCCACTCACTGTTTGAAGTCTCCTCCTTTGATTCACTCCTCCTTGCATACTTTGTTCTTTTCACTTGGGTCCAACTTCCTTCTTTGGGTTACTCTTTCACTACCAAATAAACTCAGCCTCCTATTCTATTAGATAGTTCTTGTCATCTACAACATCTTCCCCTACTGCTCTGGAAATAGTGAATCTTGCAAGTAAATGATGTGGCATCACACCTGAGAATTTAATTGGTGGGTTTCTCTAATGTCCAGAGGTACAATCATACCCAGGCATTCCCAATTTTTACTGTAAGAGTTTATGCTTTTATGGCTTACATGTGCTTAACTCTAATCTTCCAGAATAAAGCATATAACAAATAAGTTTAAAATATATATACTTCTATACATATATACATCATATATCCTGTGAATTATTAGATAATAACCATGAGAAAGAAAGAAAAAAAGAAATTAATTTATTTATCTTTACTAATATAGCCTCTAAGCCCCTGGTGTATTTAATAAATACTCAGGGCTATTCACTTGGACCCATCTTTAACTCAACACAATTACTACAGCTTCTCTGCAGGTATCATCTCACAACATTACACTGCACTATAATTACCTAAATCACAAAGCCAAATCTTTCTTTCTATGAGCTCCCTACATGCCTGCTATGGTCTGAATGTTTGTATCTCCCCCAAAATTCATATGTTGAAATCTTAACTCCCAAAGGTGAAGGTATTAGTAGGTGGGGCCATTGGGAGGTGATTAGGTCATGAGGGTAGATCCCTAATGAATGTGATTAGTGCTCTTATAAAAGAGACCCCAGAGAGCTCCCTAGTCCCTTCTACCATACAATGGGAAGTCTGTGACCCAGAAGAGAGCCCTCCCCAACCATGCTGGCACCCTGATCTGGGACTTCCAGCCTCAGAATTGTGAGAAATAAATTTCCGTTGTTTATAAGCTACCATCTGTGGTATTTCGTCACAGCAGCCCAAATGGACTAAGACAGTGCCTCCTCATCATTCAGAGCATCCTGAACTGTACATGAAATCTAGGAACCATCTCTTTTTTTTTTTTAGGTTTTTTAAACATTTTATTTTGAAATAATTTTAGACTTACTAAAAGGTTGCAAAAATAGTACCTGTCAGCCAACTTCCCCTAATGTTAATGTCTTACATAACCACAGTTTAATTAGCAAAACCAAGAAATTAACATTGGTACAGTACTATTAACTAAACTATAGACTTGATTCCATCACCAGTCTGTCCACTGATGTTCTTTTCCTGTTCTAGAATCCAACGCAGGATCCCACGTTGCATTTGATTGTCATATCTCCTTAGTCTGCTCAGTCTGTGACTGTTCCTCAGTCTTCCCTTGTCTTTCACGACCTTAGCACTTTTCGAAAGGGCTTAACTTATTAGTTATTTTGTAAACTGCCCTTAATTTGGGCTTAACTGATGTTTTCTCATTATTAGATTGAGATTATGCATTTTTGGCAAAAATACTACAAAACTGATATGCCCTTTTTGACACATCAGATCGAGTACATGATGTCAATACGTTTTATTACTGGTGATGTTAACCTTGATCACTTCGTTAAGGAGGTATCTGCAGGGTTTCTCCACTATAAAGTTACAATTTTTTCATTTTGTAATTAATACATATCTTTGGGGAAAATACTTTGAAATTATGTAGATATCCTGTTTCTCTTCAAACGTTTTCTCACTAATTTTATCATCTTTTTTTGTTTGTTTGTTTGTTTATTGCAGTAACATTGGTTTATAACATTGTAAAAATTTCAGGTGTACATCATTGTACTTCAATTTCTGCATGGACTACATCATGTTCACCACCAAAATACTAATTACAACCCATCACCACACACATGTGCCGAATTATCCCTTTCACCCTCCTCCCTCCCCCCTTCCCCTCTGGTAACCACCAATCCACTCTCTGTCCCTATGTGTTTGTTTATGGTTGTTATTATCTACTACTTAATGAAGGAAATCATACGGTATTTGACCTTCTCCCTCTGACTTATTTCACTTTGCATTATACCCTCAATGTCCATCCATGTTGTCACAAATGGCTGGATTTCATCGTTTCTTATGGCTGAGTAGTATTCCATTGTGTATATATACCACAGCTTCTTTATCCATTCGTCCCTTGATGGGCACTTAGGTTGCTTCCAAGTCTTGGCTATTGTGAATAACGCTGCAATGAACACAGGGGTGCATGTACCTTTGCAAATTGGTGTTTTCAAGTTCTTTGGATAAATACCCAGCAGTGGAATAGCTGGATCATATGGTAGTTCTATCCTTGATTTTTTGAGGAATCTCCATACTGTTTTCCACAGTGGCTACACCAGTTTGCACTCCCACCAGCAGTGTATGAGAGTTAGGAACCATCTCTTATAAAACATGGAAAGTCCAATAGAAAGTCTACCAAAAAAATCAGAAAATCTGCAAAACCTGTTCAGAATATTTTCATTGTCAGGAAGTAAATTTGTTTTTTAGTTCACTAGAATCTCTGTGAATTTAACATATAGGTACTCTGAGGTATGCTATCACTAATTCACAGGTTTGTAGTCTTTGTTTCCAACCCCTCTGCATTCTTAGCAGTTGTTCAGGTAAAATGACGACAATGCATCTCAAACTAATTCTAAGAATTAACTTTTCCAGCAATATAAATGGTATTTCAAATATTACTTGTGGAATGCATTTTTAAAACAGAAAAAATGAAAATTTAGTATTAATGTCTTTACCATTTTCTCCTATCTAGCACTTTAAAAGACTTATTTCTTTAAATAACCTCTGCTTAAACATGTGCCATAATATAACTCAAATATTTTAAATAATTAAAATTGAAAAAACAAGTGATGAGGTTTTTTTTGTAATGCAGAAAACAAAAAGAAACTGATATGGCAAAAGAATTATGCCCCTGTTGTAAATCTACCCATTCTATGCTGTCACCTCTATTCTTCGGCAATGCTTTATCCTTTCCAAAATCCAAGAAAAAGTAAAGTAAAATTGCTTTTGAAGTCCAGACGAATACCTAAAAATAAATGACCAGATTCATTGTTATTCCTTTCATGTTCATTCTCTTTCTCTTTTTCTCATTTTCTACACTTATCCCCATTCTCTTTATTTTTGTAATTATTGAAGCTTTCCTATTTTGTATCCTTGTTTTAAAAAAAGTGACAAACATGGTACAAAATCACAGGGTGAAAGTCAAACTCACTGCTATACTATGCTTATTAGTAACTTTTAAGAAGGGAATTTAAAAATAAAGGGTTATCTAACCAAAACCATTAGGTCTTATATGAGAAAATAGGTATAATTTCATCAACTTGCATAAAAAAGAAATCTCAAAAGTTCACTATTATTAACTAACACTTCTTAAACCCTTTTCAAACTTTACTAGTCCACACAAATTATTTTTTCAGGCTCCTCACTCACACAGAAGTTACACACATCTTAGAGTAATGACATCTTCTACTCATCAAACCTAATCTCTCCAGCTGAGATTAGATATTTTGCATCACTGCACCAGACACGGTTACAACTGAAAGGAAAGTGAGGCCTAGAGAGCTTAAACAACTTGTTCAAACAAGTAACTAGTTACTAATTAGTAGCAGAGATTTGGGACTAGAACCCAGTTCTCCAAATTCCAAAGCACCAAAGAAGATTTAGAACTAGAATCCAGATCTCCAAACTCCAAAGTGCAGAGCATTGTACAGAAAAGACAGACAAAATGGCTCTGGTCCTAAAGAACTCACTAAAAATCTATAGTTGCATACTTCTCTGATGAATGATATGTTATTATAGTAATGGAGGCAATTGCAGATCTAATGCAAACAGGATTTTTAAAAAACAATTTGGTTAATCTCAAGTCATTTATGTATAGTTCTAGCATACATAATGTGATTTGTTTTCCTTCCTGGACCTTTGAAGTAGATTGGTTTAAGGTCGATATTAAAATAAACTAGAATTCCAAAAAAACCGGCAAGGGGTGAGAGATGAGAGTGGGAACAGGGAGAGAGAGGCATGCTGACTGTCAAGGGAAAGTCATCCCAGGGTTAGAAAATTGTTGTACTTAATGCCTAAGACAAAACCCATGCATGTTGATAAAGAGCTAGCTATAAGTGGAATCCTTCATACACTCCCTCTACACTCCTGTCTTTAAATGGCTAAAACCTCATTTCAAAATATGGGTACTGGGAATATGGGAAAAATATGAGGAAATTGGATTTTAAAATCACAGCACTCTTGCTAAGGGTAAGAGTTTCACATGATCTCTATGAATGAAGAAAACGAGGGAAGAATTCTTCATGGCCATCACCGAAACCCATGACTACATTCTGCAGACCTAGCACAGGGCAACTTAAATCTCCCCAGGCAACTGTTGAAAACGAGGAAAACCTACTGCGCTACTGATGGAACATTTCAGACGCCAGAGCTGATAGTTATATCTCTTTAACACTCGCTAAACTTAACCCTGACAGAAAGAAGAGAGAGGAAGAGGAGCGGGGAGGGAGAGGGGAGAGATGGAGAGAGGGTAGGAAGGAAAAAAGGAGAGAAAAACAAAATGAAAAAAGAAAGTATTAAGGAATACTATTCTTCGGGAAACTAAAAATCTCAAAACAATCTACAAAAGAAATTTTTATACAAAAAAAAGTCAAGTTGTTTGTTACAGGGATATTGAAGTTGTTGGTATTTATTTCTAGGCAAAGAGGATTTCAGTTTTTAAGATATATTAGTAATAACTATACCATCATGATTGAGCCTTATTCTCTTTTTGTAGTATGTACACTGTGTCAAGGAAGGGATAAAGAGGAAGACTGAGGATTGAATAAACAGATCAATAAAAACTGAAGGAACCAGGGTACTTAAAACCCTTTGTTTATTAGCTTCTTTCCATCCAACTACAGAAAACCGTAAGGTTAGTTTACTTGCTTGTTTAAATCTCAGTTCACAGGTATGCAAGGACAAAACAAAATAAATATGAATTTTTTCCTCCAACAAAAATTGCAACTTAAAGCCAGTTGGTCATAGGAGTGAGGGTGTTCACGCTAGGTAACAGTGAAAATACTTTGTTACTCTTAAAAGAACTAAAATGGGATAGACACTCAAACTAAGTAATCAGTATTTGTTTTTATCAGAAGAAAGGAAGAAGTGATTTCACAGTATAAAGAAAGACAAAAACTTAGGATGGGAGGGAAAGCTCACTTGAAGACATCATCCTAAAATAATACTTACTATATCATTATTATTATTATCATCCGGTTTCCTGCACACGTGACTGCCTGAGCATGTGGAATTGCATCTACACTGGTTGCTTTAATATCCTATAGAGGAGGAGACATGTATTTTACTCTAAATTCAACAAGTGTAATGTGCCATCTATCTTCTTCATACTCAGAAAATATAAACAAGCATTATAAAAAGTAAAAATGTTTCTTTTATCATGGAATATTAATTTCAAACTCATTAGAAATTGGTATTGCATCTTAAAATGAGGAGACAAATAAGAAGTTGACTGTAACACTATGGTTTCAAACTGTTGAGGGGCATATAAATTGGTGCATCCTTTCTGGAAGGCAACTTGGCCATATATCAAAATCATTAAAAATATTTGTTGAACTAGATTTTAGATGTCTGAGAATTTATTCCACAAAAGCAATCATGGTGTTATTCAAAGATTTATATATTAAATATGTTCACTGAAGTATTGGTTATGATAAAGAAAAAATTAAAACAACCTAAATTCTCAACAGTTAGCATTAACACATTTAACATTTATTTAACAATTTTTGTTGGGTGCCTATGTGCTAAACACAGTGGATTAGTTAAATTAAAAATGTATTCTTAAAGTAAAATACAATGTATCATTGTAGCTTTAAAAATCATATGATCCCAAATTGTTTTACAAATTTACTATACTTCTATAGAAATCACAAATAGAGTTTTTTCTGGGGGATGGGAGAAGAAATGATAAAATTATTCTAAAGTTCATCTGGAAAAACAAATGCTTAAGAATAACCAAGGTAATTTGAAAAAGAAGAGTAATTCAATTAAAAAAATACATAAAATCTCACTAATTAAAAGTGTGCCAAAAGAATGGCCAGACTGATTAACAAAATAAGTTGAAAAATAGACCCAAATATCTCTAAGAATTTAGTCTATGATAACTGTAGTATTTAAAAGATGGATTATATGACTAATATTGCTGGGACAATTGGTTCTTCATATCCCAAGTACATATCACACAATGA
This sequence comes from Ceratotherium simum simum, assembly GCF_057802395.1. Lineage (NCBI taxonomy): Eukaryota > Metazoa > Chordata > Mammalia > Perissodactyla > Rhinocerotidae > Ceratotherium > Ceratotherium simum. The sequence continues at coordinate 13,879,632 of NC_141906.1, read as the reverse complement.
ATTCCAGATGGATTAAAAAACTAAAGGTAAAAAAATAAAACTGTGATAATGGTATAAAATATATAGGAATATTTACATAATGTTGGGTGGGAAAGACATTCCTAAAAATGATACCAAAGGAAGAAACTCAAAAGTAGAAAAATAAAACTTTAGATTTGATGAGAGAGAATAGATTTTCTAAAAGTTTTAGTTGAAAGACAAAACGACATGATTGGAAAAAAATCTGCATCATATATGATAAAGGGCTAATATTTTTAGCTTATAAAGACTTCTTCCAAATCAATAAGAATTAACTGCCCACTAGAATAATATGCATTACTTTGTGCTTGACTGTTCTAAATATTTTATATATGTTCATTCATTCGATCCTTGCAACAACCTTATGACATACAGAAAACTTTTACAGATAAAGAAACCGAGGCACAGAAAGATTAAGTAAATACCCAAGGTTACAGAGCTGATAAGTAGTGATGATAGAGCCAAGATTCAAACTCTGTCACCAATAGTCTGACTATAAAATATATGCTACTTCTCAAAGGGTCTGAGCAAGAAATGTATTTAAAAGAAAAGAAATGCAAATGAACAATAATCAAATGAAGAAATATTTCTTCATTCATCAAAGAAATACAAATTATACTGAAAGTAAGCTGCCATTTTCTACTTGTCATATTGGCAATGGTTGACAATAATATATGCAAGCATGGATGTGGCAGAATTAGTACTCTCGTACACTGCTGGTAAGAGTAAACTGGTTCAACTTTTCTGGAGGGCATTTTGGCAATACGAATCAAATGCCTTTAAAAAGTGATTACACAACACTTCTAAGAATTCATTTCTAAGAATTTAAACTAAAGAAATCAGAGATGTGTGCAAAGATTGAGCTACAAAGGAATTTATTGCAATGTTGTTAATAATAGTGGAAAATCAGAAATACTTTAACTATGGATGATTCGCTAAACTATGAAATGTCCACAAATAGAACAGTATGCAATCACTAAAAATAACGATGTAAAAGAATAGTGGTATCATGGGAAAATGTAAATGATATGATATACGTTTAAATAAAAAAACATATTATAAAGCATTTGTTACCATATGATTCCATTTTTGTTTAAAAAGGAGATATAGATATAAACATTAGAAAGAGAGAGAGAAAATTTTAATACTGGACGCGTATACACCTTGATACTGTAATGACTATATCTGGAAAATGGGAATGCAGCTTTTTCTTCTTTTTATTTTTATGTGCTTCCTAAATTTCTTAAATGCAATATCTGCTACTTTTGTAGTAAATAATAAAGTTCATTTTTTTTTAAAAAAAAAAAAGGTATGTAGGAGAATATTTAGTGACCCGGGGAAAATGATCATGATATGTTAACTTTGAAAAAGTAGGTTGCCAAATAGCATGTGTAATAAGATACCATTTTTCTTTCAGAAAATATGTGAATCTAAGTAGAAAAACTTCAAGGATATAATCAGTATAAGCATTTTTGAGGTATCTCTAGATGTCATTATGGAATTTTTTTTTTTAGTTTCTTTTTTGTATTTTCCAAATTTTCTCCAATAACCACGGTTTGTTTTTTTAATCAGAAAAAGAGCAATGAGAAAGACTATATTTTACTCCTTTCTCCAAATCCATTCTAATTGTTTAACAAGCCTATAATTTATGGAAAAGCAAAAAATAACATACTGCCTTCTTATTGTCAAAACAGACCCAGAAAGATATGAGAGTTTTTCTACAAAAAGCAAATCTCATAAATGAATTAGTATATTCTATCCAATCAGAAATTTTGTTTAAAATGATGAAACCCCTTAAATGTACTATATGAAGCTGCAAATGAGCCCTACAAAGACATCAGGCAAATCTCCTTTCCATCCATTGATAGATAGGTAGATATAGTAAAATAAGATAATTGCACATGGTTAAACAGATGATTAAAAACAAATATGCTGACACAGGTCATCAACAGGCAAAACAACAAAAATTGAACAGGATCAATTATTTGACAGTGTGGCAGCACCAAAAGTCCCGGCCTGGATTTCTAAATATGTGATCTTGAGCAAATCAATTAATCTCACTAAGTTTTAGATTCCTCAGTTTTAAACTTACAGTAAAAACTTAGACTCTTTGTCTTTAAAATTACAGTAAAAATTTATACAAATGTAAAGAATTTTCATATGACTAAGCTAATATAAACCCCGGAGTATCTCCAAAATTAGTATCTATTTAATAAACATAGATGAAGATGGTAATGACATGACACAAAAAGAAAATTTAAGAAAAAAAATAAAGAAGATGAAAAAAGGGAAAAGAGCTGACACCCCAGATAATGAAGAATTTCTTTTATAGGGAATCAAGGGTCAGGAAAACTTAGTAGATTTTTCCTATTCTCAGAAGGCCAGATGAACTGGGGACTAAATTTCTGAATTTTGGCCACGAGCCCCAAGTCTAACTAATCACCCCGTAGCACTTCTCCACATGGAGATGCTGATATAGCATTAACAAATTCTTTATCAAAATCAACACTTTGTAACATTGAGAAAATTAAAAGTGTTGTAATCTATAAATGGCCCAGCCTATTCTGTTAAAACTTTATCCCAATTGGACACTATGCATAAAAGTATGTTCAAAAAAAGTTTCTCTGCTAAAATTTTTTTAAGCCATATATATTTTCTTCCATCTATTAGAAAGTTTGATTGTTCTTGTAATTTTGCACATGATATTTACACACATTCTTCACGGAAATATGCAGAATATGGTCAGCTTCATTTTTTCCTACTAAGAGAGAAAACATGCTTGAAATCTTTTATATTTCATTACAAAACTCCAGTCCCTTTCATCAACTTTCACTGACTTTCCATCTCCTTAAAATTTCTCCTTCTCTCCCCATCTCCTTCTCCAATCCAAATACGCACACACATACAAACACACAAAGAGGCACACACAGGCACAATGCCAGACTTCAAAAAATAAACATTTAAGCATAAAATCACCTGAGGTTGACAAAGTTGTAAGCTGTTTTCAAAAAAAAGTTTCTTAAGGTAATAAAAGAAAGCATTAGACATTCTAATCAAAGTCTGGTAATTTTTTTCTCTAAGTCAATGTTAATATCGAAAATAATAAACCATCATTACAATAAGCCAATTCTCACAGTTAATCATTATAAAAGAGAAGCAAAAGCCGTACAAAGCAAAAGTCTTTGCCTATCAAAATATTTTATTTTTTACTCTACTTATTATAGGTTTTCTGAATATCTCAGGGTTGCTCCTCTCCCAACCATCATCAAACCATCCAATAAACACATTTGTCAAACACACCATCTCTTCAGCTCATAAATAACAACATACCTGGCACCTGTACACATAAAGAACAATCTATATGTTTAATCAAATACCTCAACTTCAGGAATTAGTCTTCTCCCCTTTGTCCTTTGGCGGCCTCAGAACCTTCATGGGAAGCCTCTATTGCCATCATTATTTCTAATTTGAAATCATCCTCAACCTCCACACCCTTCCACGAAGGAAACATAGCTTTTATCTTTGTCTCGCACATGCACACCATAGTGGGAGGTTATAGAGTAAATAGCCATTTGCAACTTTCTTTCAATAATAAAATAGCAAATAAACAAGGAGTCCTCTCTATTATATGATACCAATGTACATTCAACACTCAAGTGAGCTGCAGGACTCCACTGTTACCCTATTTGCCTAATGTATCATATTTTCAAAAGGCACAGAAAATCTCACAATTTAGGGAAAAGAGATGCTATACTTGATACCTCACATGAAGCTTGTGTCCATTCTGAATAAAATACTGCAACTTTGAATGTTTCTGTGCTTTAGGTCCAAGAAATGACCTAAAATGTAGTTACAGAATTCATTGTTAGGTCATTGTCAACTTCAGGGTAGGTCTTAAGGAAGGAGAGAGAGAATGATGGAATATACTATTATTTGTGAATTGAAAAATAAACTATTTTGATAGGCAAAAACTTAAGATTGTTAGCAGTTTTTACAGAATTCTGAGATTTGAAAAATGATTAAAAATTCAAATTAAAATAATAATAGCTAACACTTGTAAAGCACTTATTATGCAACAAGAATTATTCTAATTGCTTTACACATATTAACTTATTTAGTCCTCAAAACAAACAACCCATATAGAAGTAGATATTATTACTACTATCTCCATTTTACATATGAGAAAGTAGGCACATAGAAATTAAGTTGTCCAAGATTGTACTAGTAATGGTGGAGTCAGGATTTGATTCTAGACAGACAAATTTGAAAGACCATGTTCTTAACCACCACTTAACTTCTTAACCATGATAAAAGAGTCTAATTGAGGCTTTTTGTTCCTTGAAATTACCCCTTCATTTCATGTATAATTAGAAATATACATTGAGATTAAAACCTCTTTCCCCAAGAAATGTAGCTATGGACAATCAATACAATAGTGTTTTGGCTAATTACTGTATTAACTTCTATGTAAATCCGTAAGTCAGTACCTTTGATATAGGAACTTTAGCAAAGAATACACTTATGATTCTATAAGTTATGAGAGAGAGGCTTATTTAACCATAATAAAAATTGCTCCTTCCTTGGTAGATTTTTTTTAACTTCATTCTTTTAGGATTAATTTGGCCTGAATATTGTCCTTAGACACTTCCACACTTACACCACTACATAGATCCCTTATACAGCAACATCCCTATAATAGAGCAATGAGGAGAATTAGAAAGGAAGCAAAACCCAAAATAAATGTCTCAAGGTAATACACTAAAGCTTATTTACTTTTCTTAAAGCAGAATTCCTGAGCTCAGAATCTATTTACTCTTACTTCAGACATAATTATAGCACTTTTAGTTATTTGAGGGGCACATCTGGGTTCAAATCTCGATTCTGCCACATACTAGTAGTATGATCCTGGGCAAGTTACTCAGCTTCTCTGCATCTAGGTATGTTTATCTGTAAAATAGTCCACCTCACTGGAGTGTTGCAGGAATAAACCCAATTAACATAGTATATGTAAAGTTCTTAGCACAGTGCCTAGCATATAGTGAGTGCTCAATAAATGGTTCTTTATCATCTAATAAAAACTGAACTAATAAAAATTCAAGGACTTATTGGGATAATCAAATAGTATAATTGATGTGCAAGCACCTGTATTAGCGCAGTACCACAAGAATGAACTCTATAAAATGTTAGTTTTCCCTCTCTTCTTACCTAATTGAACAGCCCATGGTCGAATAGAATAGCAGCTGATAAGAGAATGGAAGGAAGGTTGATATTACTAGAGGCAAAAACACTAATTACAGAGAAATGACAGCTTACAGTCTGGAAACAGACTGTAATAACAAACAAAATGCAGACACAAGAACTGACAAAGCAGAGCAGTTTGGGGGCCACTCAATACAGAGAGAAGTCACCTTAACAGACCCTCAACTCAAGGAGCAGCACAGGAATCAGATGTTCTTAATTATAACTCTGAGTCTTGATGGCTTTTTTAACAGAAATTAAATTTATAATTTATAACTTAAAACTAGATATGATATAATCTCAGCTATACATATATTACACCGAAATTTTAACAGGGGCCATCTCTGGTAATAAAATCACAGGTGATTTTAAATATTCTCTTCTTCAATTTTTCTATATTTTCTAAACAATAAACTATTTAAGAAATCAGAATGTATAGGTAAATTGTAAAGATAATGTTGGTGCTTAAAGAGGCAATCTTTAGAAATCTAGGAAAGACATGAATGGTGTAACAGAGGGATTAACTCATTCTGTATTAAGTCCCTTGTTCAAATAGCCTACATTGATCCTAGGACAATAAAGATATTACAAAAATGTAACTGATGTGAAAAAGCTGATTAAATGTTGCACAATAAATTCACTTAAAAAAGAAAAAATGCTAAAAGTAGATTCATCTTAGAGGCACTATTTTAAAGAACAGTCAATATCAACACAAAGCTTATAACAGGAACCACACATGATTACCTCTATCTTTGCTTGCAACAATTCTGACACACCCTCATCTTTAGGGTAAAAAATGTTTAAACAACTCTAGGGAAACAGCAAAATAAACTGATAAAATGGAGAAATTTCAAGAAGCATAGTCATAAGTAAAAATGCACTTTTTTATCTTCTAAAATAGAAATGAGAATGCTTTAGGCAAGTTTAGCTATTACTGAGTAATCACTGAGTTTGCACAGCTGAGAAAGAAAGAAAATGTGGCAGCACAAAAAGCAAATTAAAATATCAGAAACGGACCAATGGCAAAATTTTTTCTTTATGATCCATAGTGTGCATCTCTCTTTGGAAATGCCCCTCTGAATACCACGTACAGTTTGATAGTAGAGAACATGCCAAAGAGCTATACAGCAGATCCTAGAGGACTTTTTCATTTAGAAAAAGTGCTTCTTCCCAGAAATATAAATCATTTTCCTGTTTCTTCACTAACTAGAGCACTAATTTTAAAAGAGAGAAAAGTAGAAGAACAAACAGGCACCAAGTACTGAGGCACTGAAACTCAATTACTGTAAGTGTTGGTATTATTATCAGTAGTAGTAACCGTATAGCGCCAGACATATTTGAGATGGACTAAATGAAACACAACTGCATTAACCTGTGGCATAATCAGGACTATAACTTAGATTATGTGCTTCTCTGTTCTCAATTAATACTCAATTTACCCTTTCCATAATTTCCCCTAAAACATGATATCTCCAGATCTAATTGGCACTTTAGCTAACTGAGCTGTGACAATTTCTTTTCTTGGTTCTGATTGTCAGTGGGCTAAAGGCAGTGGACACCATTAATACAAGAGGCATCTATATCTTGTAGAAAAAGAAAGGTAAGCCTAAATCATGCCTGTAAATTGTCTTCTGAAGTGCATTTTATCTTTGGAAAACAAACAAAAATGCTGTTTAGGTGTGCTTTACTCTCATGTCTTATTTCCATCACTTAAATAGACAAATAAATATAATATTAAATATTTCCATCATTGTTTACTTTCAATAAACAGAAAGGTAAAGAAAAACTAAAACAAATATCTTTCCTTTATTATTAAGTTTGGGAGCCTATTTTAATCCATTTTTAAATTGGATACACCCAAGTCTTGGAAATGCAAACTCCTATGATCACGAGAGACACTGAGTTTTTCATGGTACTTAAAGGAAAGAAGGGCATAATAAATAAGTTTCTGGTTCTGATTCATTTTCTCCTCTTTTGAATTAATTAAAGCTGTGAAAATCCCAAGCAACTGTATATCATTTGTGACGGAATTGAATCCAAAGGAGAAAAATATGTAAAACATTATTTAATTAAAATTTTCATTTTTTTCTCCCCTACCTCCTATCATACTAGTTAATAGTCATTCAGACTAAAAGGACAGTTTCATGTTTGTTGCTATCAAATTAATTGCCTTGGGCCACTTTAGTATCTTCAGAGATCTGTGGTTTCTGGAGCCATACTGTTCTCTGGGGTCAATCCCTTGAGTGTGGCTCTCAAGCTCCTGGCCTCATTTCAAAGTTGTCTCTGGCAAACTCAAAACTCATAGGAAGACTCTGCTTGTATTGGTATACATATGGCTCCCGAGAAATGCTACTAGACATTTTTTTTGTCCTCATACATGTGATTTTGCATTTAGCTTGGGAAATAGGGTAATAACGAGAGTTGGAGGAGAAATCCATTCTACTTTAACAATTTTAGTGCAATGCAGGAAAAGCAAAACAAAGAAAACTTTACTTTTCTGATTCTAAGTTGAGGGCACCACATTGGGAAATCTTTTTTTTGCTGCCTGAGTTGGGGTCCTAAAATATAAAATCTGATCATGTCAATCTCCTGCTTAAAAACCTTTGTTATTTCCTCATAACCTACAGAATAAACTCCAAATTCCTTGGTATGGATACAAGACCTATTAATATCTGATGCCAAATCATCTTTCTAACCTTATCTTCTGACACTCACACACACTTAGCAACTTAAGACTGATCTTCTCTAACTATTCTCTGTTGATTGTTCTTAGTCATCTTTGCCTGATTTCTGTTCCTAGAGCTTGCAAGCTTCTTTCCAATTTACAGTCCTCAAAAATTCTGTTCCCTCTTATGTCTCCTCTTCACCAAATTATCTCCTATTCATCTTTTAAGTCTCAGCTTTACTATCACTAATGCAGAGTCACCATCCTTGATTCTAAGCCCAAGTTAGGCCTCCCTTTCCTTTCATAGTGTTTTTATGATATAATTAAATATTTATTTAATGTCTTCCTCTTCTTTGGATTGCAAACTCTTAGAGAAAGAGACAACATACATTTTAGTTCACCACTGTATTCCTGGCCCATACATATTTGGCATTCAATGGATATGTGTTTCTCTCATTATTCAAATATTCATTAAGTGAGTCTCCAAAATTACATAGGAAGTGAAAGGCATCAAAATATAAAAATATTCACTAATGAATCTAACATTGATAAAATTAGTCTTCACTCAAACTTCTCTCACAAATTAACACATATCTCACCCATTTGCGTCAATTTCTTTGTATCTTTGATAATCACTGCTCAGTGGTTTCAAACTTGTCTACACATTGGAGTCACATGAAGCCTTTAAAAAATATTAATAACTGAGTCCCATTCCCAAAGATTGATTTAATTGGTTGAAGTGCAGCCTAAGAATAGGACTACTTTTAAAAATTACCAATTTTATTCAGTCAAGGTTGAGAATCACACCAGCTAATTGACGGATATTGCATTGTGGAATATTGTAAATAATATTCAAAATAAAAATATAAAGTGACTGCAAAGTGAAATTGCAAACCTTGCAAAAAATGCAGGAATTCATGAGAAATATAGTGTTGAAGAATAGCTCAAATTATTGACAAATCAAAAATTTGCCGTTAGACTAGCTAGAAACTGAAGAACCAAAAATTGGCAGGAACGACAGTTGATATGGTATATTATTCAAGAGAGAATGATTTGAATATAAAAAGATTAAGCAAGTCCTTAAGAAATTTTCTTTGCAAAAATTATCCTTGTTATCAGTATCAAAAGTGATTGTGCTATCACAACATTGGACCTGAAATATTACTCTTAAAAGCATGCAGTTAATTCATTCTTCTAAGAATTAATGCATAGTTAGAATTACAAATAAAATGTTGCCAATTATATAAATTTATTTTTACTAAATTTAGTTTTAATTTTTAAGACTGAGTCAAAATAAAATCATTTTACTCATTGTTTACCATGAAATTTTGATCCCCATCCCCTTAGTATATTAAAATACAAAAGACTGTATCACATGACCTTGCCAAAGCTGCAGATAGAAACGCTTCTTATTTTTTCCTTTCATATTTTTATTCTGTTTCCTTTCCTTGCCTCATTACAATGGTTAGGACTTCCAATGTCAAATAGGATGAGTGAGCATGGGCATTAATTATCTTATTCTCTATCACAGAAAGAAAGCATTCAACATTTCACCATTAAACATGATGTTAATTGTAGGTTTTTCATAGATGTCCTTTTCAGATTAAGGAGGTTATTTTCTATTCCTAGTTTGCTTAGAGTTTTTCATTATAAACAGTTGTTGTCAAATACTTTTTCTATATCTATTAAAATGATCATACGATATTTCTCATTTATTCTGTTAATATGGTGAGATTCAACAAATGTTAAATCAACCTTGCATTCCTGGGCTAAATCCCACCTGATCATGATATATTACTCTTTTTTTTAATATATTGCTTGATTTAATTTGCTGATGTTCTGTTAAGAATTTTTGCATATACGACCATGAAGGATATTGGTCTAAAATTTTCCTTTTTTCGTAATGTTTTTTCAGGTTTGGTGTTAGGATTATGCTAACCTCATGAGGTAGGAATTATTCCTCCTTCCTCTATTTTTTGAAACAGTTTTCATAGGATTGGTGTTATTTCTTAAATGTTTGATAGTATTCACAGTGAAACCATTTGGGCCTGTAATTTTCTTCATAGAAAGTTTTATTTAATTTAAAAAATTCAATTTCTTTTATAGATAAAGTGCTATTTAGGTTTTCTGTTTCATCTTGTGTCAATTTTAGTAAGTTGTATTTTTCAAGGAATTTATCCATTTCATCTAAGCAATACAATATTTTGGCATAAAGATATTCATAATATTCCCTTATGCCTGTTTACTTTTCTACAAATTCTGTAGTGATAATTCCTCTTTCATTCCTGATATTGGTAAGCTGTGTTCTCTTTTTTTCTTTACGAAAAAAAAAACAACAACAACTTTTACCTATAAATTTTTCTTCTTTTCAGCAATTTATAAGTGCCTAGGTGAGCTTTTCTTTGAATTTATCCTGCTTAGGGTTCACTGAACTTCTTAAATCTATTTAACTCTATCATATTTATTAAATCTATTAAATTTAGATCTTTCACTGACTTTGGGAAATTGGGGGGGGCCATTATTTTGTCAAGTATATTTTTCTGCACTAATATTGTTCCCTTTTTTTTCTGGTACTTATATATGTTACACCTTTTAATATTGTCCCACATATCCCTAATAATATATTCATTTCTTTTCCATTTTTTCTCTATTTCTTAAATTGGTTCATTTCTATTGATCTATTTTTTTAATTTCACTGATTTTTTTCCTCTGTCATTTTCATTACGTTAATTGGCCTATCAAGTTATTTTTTTTATTTCAGATATGATAGTTTTCAATTTTAAGTTCCCATTTGGTTTTTTTGTGTGTATGTGTGAGGAAGATCAGCCCTGAGCTAACATCCATGCAAATCCTCCTCTTTTTGCTGAGGAAGACCAGCTCTGAGCTAACACCTATTGCCAATCCTCCTCCTTTTTTCCCCAAAGCCCCAGTAGATAGTTGTATGTCATAGTTGCACATCCTTCTAGTTGCTGTATGTGGGACACGGCCTCAGCATGGCCGGAGAAGCAGTGCGTCGGTGCGCACCCGGGATCCGAACCCGGGCCTCCAGTAGCGGAGCGCACGCACTTAACCCCTAAGCCACGGGGCCGGCCCTCATATTTGGTTCTTTTTGTAATTTCTAGCCTTCTGCTGAAATGTGTTATTTTATTTTTTATTTTTTTTACATTTTCCTGATTCTTCATATGTTGAGTAATTTGGGGTTATATTTTAGACATTGTGATCATTATGTCTTGGAGACTCTGAATTCTTTTATAGTGCTCTAAAGAGTGTCACTTTTTGTTTGTTTGTTTTAACAAAAGCTTACTTGCTTACACTCAAACCACATATTCTGTCTCACTGGCAGTGGGCAGTAGCTCAAATATCTGTTTAGTTCTTTTACTCTTACCTGGGCTGCTTTAAGCCTATCCTGTGCATGCATGGTCTGGGAATCAGGCAGAGATTGGGGCAAAGTTTATACATAGAATTTGGGACTCCCTTTCTATGGCTCTTTCCTTTCCAGAATTACCTCCTCACTTCCTAGTAGCTGTGGTTGCCCCAAAGTCTATTTTTCTGGTTCTCCAGGCCAGAAAGACTGCTATTTTTCTGCTGGAGTTTTATTAGCCTTGTCTGGCACAGACTGGGGCCTGCCCTCAGACTGGACACCTTGAAAATGGCAAACTTATCCAGTATCTCTCCCTTCTTCCAAATGTCATCTCCTCTCAAGATTTAGCCTGCTTTTGATTGCTGTCCAGTATCTTCAGATAATTGTTTTTCACGTTTTGTCCAGAGTTTATAGTTGTTTTTCCCATTCAATTTTAAATGGACTAACTTAAAGTGGCCTTTTCTCACTACCAGTTATCTTCTGATAATAGAGATTCCTTGTATTGTCTTAATGATGGATTAAATGACACCATGCTTTTTCACTCCTCCATGCCCTTACAAATTCTATTCTTCTGCCTACAATATCCATAATTCTCATGACCCTAACAAGTAGAAATTTTTTATGCCCATTTTAAAAGAATATAGTCAAGTTTTACCATCCTCTAAGTTTTAAATACCTAAAATTTCAACTGAGAATATTTAAATTGGAACTAGCTTAGATGCCTATCAGTATAACAATGGAACATACATAGTATAAAATACTACATAGAAGAAAATAAGTTAAAGGTGTATAAATTGGCAAAGTAGTCTAAGTCATAATTTTAATGAAAAAAGAATATGTAAAGTATAAAGCAATATTGTAAAAGGGGGGAGTGTTACACACAAAAAAATTGCATATTTCTATATAATCGTGTATATTTATATACGATTATATAGAAATATGTTTGGAAGGATACAAACTAGATTGAAAGTAGTAACTATGCTTGGGAAAAGAAACTGAATTTAGGGTGGGAAAAGACATTAAGGAAAATTTCCTTCGATTTTTTTTCAATAATTATACAAGAAATATTTAATGATTGCCTATTTTCCAGACACTATTCTACAATAAGAATGTATTTGTGTATTGCTTGTGTAATTTTAAAATATTTTTAATTTTTTAAGTGAATGAAAATATTACCTCAATAAGGAGAAACTGAAATAACAGAAAATCTCTAAAATGTTTAAAAATGTGATCCTGTATCTCATTAATGTATCAGAAGCTCGGGAGCCTTTTAAAGGTAAGTAAATGAATTTAGTGTTATTTTCAAAACTGTTCTCCCTAACTCACATTAAATTCTTATTCTCCAGATATGAACCCAATAGAGAAACAAACTGATTTCTCTTTTTTCCTCTTGCAATGCAGTTCCGTTATTTTACCCCAGTTCTGAGGTTTGGGACAGCTGGTAAAGTCTAAAGTTCTCACTTGGGGTAATTCCAGGAACCAAATGGCTGCCTACGGATAAAAATCCACCGATTTTTTTATTCACATACTGCAGTAAGTATGGCTGAGCAACCCAGAAAATAAACCTGCCCTTCATGAAGTTCATTCTCAGCTTCATATAAGAAAGAAAAACATCTTTGTCCCTTCTATTGACTCACTTCCTTGTCTTAGTTGGGTGATGTATAGAGGACATCTTCTTATAATCTTTAATTTTGAAATAACTTGGTGTAACAACATTTTAATCTTTCTCCCCAATTCCTTCTAGTAACAAGGCCTTCACTACCTCAGCAAGAAGCTCATTCCATTTTTAGACAACTGTAACTGTTACAAAGTTTTTCTTCTACTGTTCCTGTGACTCTATGACTTTCACCTGCTAACTTGGGTTTGGCCCACCACGGTACACACTCTTTCTCTATGGCAGCACTTTAGCCATCTCAGGTCAGCTATCGGATTCTCTTAAGACTTCTGTTCTTCAGAGTAAACACGCCTGGTCCTTTTAACCTAAGGGAAGGTTCTGCCAAGTGGCCCAGAAAGAGTGAGAAATTGAATTTCTCTGCAACCAGGTTATTTGTCCAATTGAAGAATACAAGATTTGGCTTTTACCTTAATGCAGCAAACAGCCTTCTTGGCTAATCATTACAAATACCTCTTGGCATTTTTTTGTCTTCAAAGAAATATCCCCCCACTTGCCTGCACACAACATACATATTGCCTTCCACTTTTTCTTTAAAAAAATCTTTTAAAAGGGCGCCAAAAAGTGTCCATCCTCAGTTCATGTGACTTGGATTTCCACCCAAGGGGCTTATACCCTCTGCTTTATCACATGGTTTTTTTAAGCTACAGTTCAGTTACTCCAAATTACAGTATTTCATTCTTATAAGTTCACACCTATTTCTACTTATTTTTGGACACCTAAGATATCAGGAAAGGACTGGGACCATTAAATTTTATCAAATAAGCCTTAACTTAGATAGGCTTAGCATTGTGTCTGTTAATTATATGTATTTAACCATCTCAGTTCCACTTGTTGGAGATTGTTAACTACTTTGCATCTTTAGGAAATTAGAAAAAAATAAAACACAAGTTTAGAAAACCTAGAGAGGACATCCACCTAATCCATCCTGGTCCTTAGAAGAACCTAACTATACTCTCCAATCCAACCTTTTTGGAGGGGCAGAGGTGGAATGAGTATTAGTCTTACCTACAAAACTATACCTAGGAATTTTTTTTTAAAGTTTTTGTCCCAGTTCCTGTCTCATTTCCGTTCTAGCTTCCTTGTTATGCAGCTAAGATAATAAGACCGCTGCTTTAACTATCTCACAGGGTTACTACAAGAATTATATAAGATAACATATGAAAAAGTTCATTTAAAAGTATAAAGTGGAATGAAAATGTAAGGTACAACATTATTAATAATAATGGCACCTCCGATGACCATAAAATGAGACACTCTACAAATCCCCTCCACTTAACACTAAGATATTTTAATTAAATTCTCTTTTTTATCCTCTTTTTTATCTCTTTTTCCCATACCACCACCCAAAAAAAAAAAAAAATTTCAGCATAATCAAAGCCTTGGACTTTAATTACAAATGCCAGCAAAGATTTACATAGAGTACAACATAAGTATATTCTGACATTTTGAAAACTCTAGCCCTCCTCTCAGACTGACTTCACTTTCTTTTTCCTTTTTGATAAACTTTTCTATACTCTCCTGAAAAAAAATCAAATTGCCTAGCAATATTATAGCAACTGTCACCATTATGAATATTTTAGTCCTAGTTACCCACCTTGAAACTCTTACAAGTGGCCTCATGGCTTTCCAATATAAAAATACCAGATATATTTCCTCAAATGAGTGTCCTAAATGTTTCCAGATTTTTAGAGCCCATTATGGTATTTCCATATTAAGATTATAGCCACCAGGGCTGATCTATAAGTTTATAATTTATAAGTTCAGTTCTTGCATCCAGGAATGCAGAGTCCCCAAAATGATAATGTAAAAGTGAAAGATCGCACTGAAACACAAGAAGCAACAGTGGAGAAAAGCTGTCAAATGTTCTACAGGCAGATGGTAAGAAACAAAAAGGTCCCTACCACCTCCCTCACTCCAATCTATACTAGCATCAAGTTGCATAATTTTTACCTAACCAGTATATATAAGCTAACCCACAGACTCCATTTTTACGAGATTTTCTTTCTTTCTCTCAATCTGCCTCTCTTCCTCTTTCTCATTTACTACATTCCTCTCCCTGATAACAACAACAAATATTTATTGACTGCCTGTAATGTACAAGACCATGTGTGCTAAATAGGCGAGTGAGGGTCTGGTCTGAGGCCAGACCATGTGAGAACAAAATAGGCCAGTCCAGAGGGAAGGACAGACATTAAACAAAAATCACACAAATAAATACATAATATAAAATTGCAATATCTGCCAGGAAATAAATTAAAGGGTGGGAAACAAGATCTTTGTGGGCAGATAAGATTTGAATTGGAATGATCAGGAAAGCCTTCTCTGAAGAAACATTTAAATGGGGACCAGAAGGATGAGAAGGAATCATTCTGATGAAGAGCAGGGAGAAGCGTATTCCACTTGAGAAGACAGTGTTATGTGAAGACCTTGGAGGGTGTAGATCAGTATAGCAGCGGATTCAGAAAGAACCTTCAGGAGAAAGGCCAACGCTGAGGCTGGCAAAGCAGGGGCCAAACTACGCAGGGCCAGCGCTTTGCAGATTATGTTAAGGATTTTTTGTTTTCATTACAGTATAATAGGAAGCCAAGAAAAGGTCTTTCTTGGGTCTCAAAGAACGGTAAGTGGAGTTTTTCCTCTTATATGATGAATATGGAATTTAAATAAAAGTATAAAGAAAAGCATGAGAATGATAAATTCAAAAGAATGTTTACCTCTGGCACAAAGAGAAGAAGATATAAAATTGGGAGAGTTCACAGGAGGCTTCAACTGTATTGGTAATGTTTTATTTCTTATAAATACATAGGTATTTTAACCTATTCTTTATATATTTTTGTATGACTGAAATTTTCATAATAAAAATTTTTTAAAAGAATTAATGAATGCTAAGAATTCACTGGTTCATTTCCTTCTCTTCTTTCCCAGGCTTATACTAAATCTTTTCAATTTTGAGAAAGACAAGCACACAGAATTTAGGGATCTCCCCCTCTTATACACTTTGTTTCATGGGCTTTTATTTTCTAGACTTTTAGCACGATGTTAGAGGCTCTTTAATTAGCTTATCTTTTGTTTTGGCTTGTAGCTTTCCAACAACCACAGACTTAATATGAGGATTAAGTGAGATAAAGCATTTAACATAGCAGTTAGCACACAGGAGCTCAATAAATTTTAACTATTGTTTTCATTATTTTACTCACTATAGTTTATATTCTCAGTCCTAAATATGGGCCAGAACATTAGAACTTAAAAAAAGCTGAGTGTATATGGCCAAATGGAGCTCTGGTATTTTGAATGTATATAGTATATATACTATATATACTATATACACAACACACATACACAAACAAAGGCACACGTATAACATATATTTCCAATATTGAATTTATAGGTTTTTTTTTTAAACACTTTTTCTGTTCTCATTTAAGCATTAAATAAAAAAGTAGCAATTTGAGGCCTTTTTATTTCCACTAAAGAAATACCTTTAAAGAAAAGGTTAAAATCTTGCATTTGATGGTACACAATTACAATTTAAGGTAAGTTCAATAAGTTTACTAATTTCTCCTAAGTACAATGCTACATTGAAATGATTAAAGCTGCAATAACATTCAGTATGATTCATACTATGTTTAAAAGGCTCATTTTTGTAATATCAAGTATTTCATGCAAAACTTCAATCTTATAGAATTGAATATAGACATCAAAATTTCTTCTACAACAGGAGGAGCAACCTTTGATGGAAGAACATTATTAACATCATATCTTTTCACTTAATTTTCTTTGTACAAATAGCACAGATCCTCTCATTTCCCTTTCCTTCCAATTCACAAATACAATAAAAGCTGTCTTTAGAAAAATCCTTAAATTAATTTCACGATGAAATGAGTACTAGGACCCAGAAAATAAGAGAACTTATGACAGTTTTTGTTACCCAGAAGTCTGAAAAATATCTCACTGAATCTTTATGCAAATATTATATTTTAAATTATATTTTCATACCTAAGAACCCAGAACTTGCTGTTGTAAAATAACAACAGTTTGTCACTCAATATCCTTCAGCTTGAGGTTTGGACTCAGATTGTTTTAGTAATCATTCCTCCATTCCTACTTCCTGTTCTTAATTACAAATCTAATCGTGTATTTCTATAAATATTCACAATTAAATATATTTATCTACTTATGTAAATACTTTTCAGTTAACTTTTACCGATAGTCTATGTAGGGATCTCATTAACAAACACACTTGGAACTTTTTAGATTTGTTCCAGCAGCTTGTTAATTCATATTAGATTTAACTGTTTAAATATATCAACATTCTACACAGTTTTAAAAATGGATAAAAAAGACTAATTCCAAGTTTTGTTTTACTTACCAAGCTCTGCCATTCCACCTCACTGCCTGAACAATATTATCAGCTCTTCGGATACTCATTCTTGCTAAGTAAAAGGATATTTCTTCTCTAGCTGGATTAATAATCAACTTTCTAGATAGTTCATTTGTAATTCTCTTCTGGTTAACCCTTAGCAGTACAGCAGTCTGCCCAACTCATGTTAATCAATTTATGAAGCAGGAAGGAAAAGGGGAATTTCAATTATGCAGATAACAAATGGAAAGTAAAAATGAGAGACAGTTTAGATGGGACACAAAAGAACAATCAGCCTTACTTTTTTACACTAAAAGGAATAAATCTTTATGTCAGATATTACAAAAGCACTCAGATCATAAACACAAGAAACAAGATAACATGAAGAGAAGAACCTAATAGCCTTACAACATGCCAGTCCGGTGCATATCAGCCCACGTTTTCTGCTTTCTTACATGCAAATAAATACAAATCAGCTCTGGGCATAACAGATACATTTTTCTCTTGGTAGAAAGGTCTGTCAACCTCTAAACACCTCCTCTCTCAACAGTTGTAATCTCTTCGTCTCTCGTCCTACAATAAGTGCCATCTCAGGCTTTATGACAATTTTCTCCAAATGTGATCTGTAAGCACTTGCATCAGAGTAATCTGGGAAACTTGTTTAAAATATAGATACCTGGGCCCCACTCCAGAAATCCAAAGCAACCCAGGTAATTCTTATGTACATTAAAAGTTTGAGAGCCCCTGCTCTAAGATTTCTGACCTCATCTAAAAGAGACTCAAAGACAATCCCAAGGGACTCAGAATGAAATTAATTACTCCTGCTGCTAGTTGGACCTTGACTTTTTGCTTTGGTTCCAATAACTAGGATTCTACCTTGCTTTCCTATACCTGAGTGCACTAGTCCATCTAAGACCATGACATTTCCATGGTCTTGGTAACCTTCCACTTGCAGACTACTCAGAAACTGGAATCTGTCCTTTAACTCCACTTGGTGTCTACGGTCTTATAGTGGCCTAGCTGTCTAAATCTCTAAGTACCACTTGCCCCAGACTTTTCTTGCTCTGTCTGCTTTAGGAAACACTTTAATCTCCTATTTTATGCCTCTCTTCTGCATACATGGACTACACTTCTTGGTGTTCATTGCCCAATCTTTTAACTAATACATTTTGTCTGCTTATTAACTTTCTCCCAAGGCTGTTCCCATCCCAGTGGACCCCTACCAGTCTGCTCTATACCTGTTACAATGAACAGGACTTGCTTAGCCATGTGTAGAGAGGTGAAATGAACAACTAGCTAAAAGGTGAAAAGACAGACATGGCAGTGAGTGGTTTCACAAATTGCTATAAAAGCCCATGTTCACAGTCAGAATAAAGGGAAAGATAATGACTATGGAAAAAGAAGAACCATGGAAAGCAAAAGGAAAGTCCTTCAGAATTGGAATAGTAGACCAGGTAAAATAAAGTAAAAAATTTTTTTAATTCTAATCATTTGTTTTTATTTTCATGGAACCTATTAAGAAAAGTCAATGAAACAACGATTATTTAACCTGGAGAGAAGGTTAAAGCGACTAAAAGAAAAATAGTACTGGACTAGTAGAACTCAGAAGACTTGGATTTCTCGTGGCATCTCTACCACCTCCTAGATATATGATCCAGATTAAGTCTCTTAACTTTTCTGTGCCTAAATAGGTATAATAAACCATGCCCTGTGTGTCTAGGATTAATTTGATAATCATATTTATTAAAGAGCTTTGAAACTATAAGTACCATATAAATATGAGGCATTATTGTAGCTATATAAATTTCTATTGTATAAAGATCATAATTAACACTTACTAACAGAGGATATAAAGCGGCAATTTTTTTGGTTTTAGATTATTTTTAAAGGAAAATATAAACCATATATTGTGAAAGAAATAAATAGGAGTTTGTGAAACATCTTTCCCAAGAAAATTTCGAGAATAGGACCAACATCAGCTGGAGGAAAAATAAGGTAAAATCATCCCAAAATATAGATAATCATGTTAACCTGAGTTTGCCCAGTTTAACCAGTAAACCTTGAGAGCCTTACCAGAAGGACTTCTAGATGAGGAAAAGGATCATTTGGAGTGACACTGGTGACATTTCTCATCCAGAACCATCTCCCTAAAGCTAGAGTTCAGAGTGATTTCAAGTGGCAAGAGCTTAGGGCATTTGTTGCAAGACATTTCGACTGTATCCAACATGACCTAAGATTCAGTCAAGTGCTATGATTTAATTTAACTGGATAATGTGTCCATATTAACATTGAGAAAACAGAAGGCCTTAACTAGTGTACAAATTTGTTGACGAGAGTTGCCCATATGAAGAAAAAAGGATTTATTCTTAACTTAAAAAATAGACACTTCCATCTTCAAGTTTCAGTAAATGCATGCAACAAATATTGTTGAGGACCTACTATGTCCTAGGCATTGTTCAAGACACTGGAAACAAAATAGTCAAAAATTCTCTGCTATCTAGAGTTTATATTTTAGAAAATGTAAGGGAAAGATGGCCAATAAGTTTAATAAATATGCAAATTATATAGTATGTTAAAAGTTGAAAAAGGCTATGGAAACAAATAGAACAGCATTAAGGAGATCAGAAATGTTGGGAGGGTTGTGATTTTAAAATAGGGTAGTCAAGGTAGACCTCACTAAGATGACATCTAAGCAAAGACTTGAAGGAGGTGATGGAGTTTGGTGGGGCTCTGTGATCATGAAGAGTTTTTTCCATCAATTTTTAAGTTTTACCACTCTAATAATAAATGGAAGAGATACTTAATTAACTTTCATATTATAATAATGAAAAGTTGGAAATCAATAATTTAATGGTAAAACAAATTGTAGTACATCCATATGATGGTATATGATGTAGTCATTAAATATCACGTTTTCAAAGACTATTTATATACTATTAATACGGGAAAATCCAATAAAATAATTTCTTCAATACAAAAATATATCTACAGTATGATCCAATTTCGTGATTTGTTTTCATTTACTCAACAACTATTTTTCAAATACCTACTATGAGCCACACACTGTTCTAGGCACTAGAGAGAGAACAGTAAACAAGCTAGACATGTTCTTTCTTCTCATACACAGATAAAAGACTGAAATGAAATAAACCAAAACGTTACTAGGGAGCAAATTTTTTAATATAAAATAATATGGTGAAATTCTGCATTATTTTATTTTCTCCTCTATGTTTAAACATAATCCAAAATTTCTAAATATGTTCTGAATGATTCTAAAAATAAACTATGGCATTTATATTGATCTAAATAATATGGTTCATATTTGCCTTGGGATATCTGTTTGGACAAAGCACAAATTTACACTCATAATATTCTGCAAATGTACATTGCATTTTTCAATCGTATACTGACTCTTATGTCTCACAACATCTAATGAAATTGGATAACATCAGGTCCCTTTCTACAGATGCAAAAACTAAGAAACAAAACAGTTAACCAGTTGACCATATTGGAAAGAAAAAGTGTTTAAATCCTAAATTATAATAACATGTATAAAAGTATCTCACACAGTACCTGGATCAAAAAAGGTTGCAGATTCTGAATGCTATGCTAGTCTCTTAGGGTACATCTCTTCCCGGTTATTCTGGGATTTTTATGGGAGTTTTTTTGTGAGAAAAAAAAAGTTTCGTTTATTTAAAATGGAGCTTTAATAGCTATAAAAAATCTGATCTGAATCCCAAGCTCACCACCACCACCACCACCAGATGTTAGCTTTATTCCATGTCCCCTCAACCACTAAAATGACCAGTAAACAAGTTACACATGTTCCTATAATGCTTCTTCATTCTTCTTTTGATTTCAAGTTTTGAAATTTAAATAGTATAGCAAATGGCACCTATTTGTCTACTTTTAACTAGTTGAGCTACATTGGGCAAGTCATTTCAACTTTCTGGTCTCTTTTCTTATTTTTCAAATATGAGAATTGGACTAAATGATCTCAAAAGTCCTTAAGCTCTAGAGTTTCATGATATTATTTCTAGTCTATGAGGTACCTGTAATAAATAAAGAAACAGCTTCTCAAAAAAAGAAAGGCTACAACCATAAGTACAGTTGGCTAGAAAAAGAAAAAAAACAAAGACCTGGGATTAAAAGAGAATTTGAAAATCTCCCCAACCCCCTGGATCAAGTCCAGCTTCAATTACACGAGGGTTGTTTGGGGACAATAGAGAAGAAGAAATATGAAGGTTCCTTTGATCATCAAAGGAGGATCTTTTTGCTTAAAAAGATAGTATTCCTATACTCTCTCTTGTTCTAACAACACACACACACACACACACACACAGACAGCACACAACCAAGTGTTTTAATATTGATATGGAAGGAAAATAGAAGTCACTCATTTTGCTGAAATAAAAGTATTTCAAACCCAGAGAGGGTGATTTGGCTTTGAGGGTTTTTAAGAAATAACACGGTATTCAATCCTTTTCTATCATTTACTCTGTAATACAAAACCCCCAATAGCTCTTAAAATTGTGGCATTTTCTCATGTACAGACAGAAAAATTTGTGTTGCTACTGCGGCAACATCTAAACAGTTTCCTGTAAACTTTCTATGATGGAAGTCACAGAATTTATGATAAAACCCTGTAGAGTGGTGAAACAAATTTCTTTCATATTTATCATTCATTTTATTCAGTGTGCATTTGAAGGAAAACCTTTTAAGAACACCAATAATGTGAGAAAGCTACAACAACTAAATTTATTGTTAAGTATCACATCACTGGTCCTCCTGGGAGTTCAGGAAGAAAGCTTAAATCACATTTCCTAACACATTGGAGAGCTTCCCAGAGATGTGATGGCCCACAGAGGCAAACCATCCAAAGCACACTGGAATCTCAGAGATGGTAACAAAGAAATATCGCTGTGTTTAATAAAAGCAAATTGAAGTTACCCTTTTATTTTTTTTAACACAGTACAAACTCTCTCTTACTCCATTTTTCTCCTTTCCGTCCCCCACCCCCTCCTGTTTCACCTGACTAAACTGTAGGTATTTGTTCCATCACCTGACTTAGGGGCTGGCTAGAAATATTAGAAAAAAACAATCTACCATTGTTACATGAGACAACAACCTTTCATGTCCTTGAAGCTCACCATGACCTTTCATCTTTCCTATCCCCAATGGTCTCTCCTAACAACTAAAACTACACTCAGTTGGGCTGAATTCCAGATTGTCATAAAAAGAACCCTGTCCTTTCAAAACAAAACCAATTTTTACACCAAGGTGGGGGAGAAACACAAGTCCATTGTTCCCTCACAGATGGAAGTTGGAGTTACTAAGGCAACTGCTCTAATCCTCCTTTTTACCACCTTTTTCACATCACTGGCCTATCAAGTATGCTACCTTTTAACTCATAAGCTCAAAAGCTGGTAGTCTAACTGGCTGCCCTAATTAGCTACGATTTTCACACTACAGACAACATGATGAGCTAATCGAAATTTGCAAAATAATGACGTACCTCTAGCAAATATTCCTCCTCCTGAGGCCCAGTCTTAGAATAACAATAATGAGACCATTATTAGAGAAGGGCATTAAAATGCTGCACTGCTGCTAAACAGAGAACTTAATTGTTCTGGTCTTGTCCATTGAATCAACAACCTATTGTTGTGGACTTGAAAAATAAAGGACTGGAGAATGGGTGCCATGATGATTGGTCTGTGCGGCCATACCGGCACTCTGTAGAATTGTTTTCTTTTGAAACTCTTGATGGACTAGTAGTTTTGTTTAAAAGTAACATAAAAGGCGATTGTCTGGATAAAAAGTCCTATTTATTGAAATCCTTAGAAGCAGTTGCATGGATTTGTTCGTGACCTCTGAGATAAAAACATAGTGACCATAATAACACCATTTGTAGAGAGCCCTGTTACCACTGCCTACAGTAACATAAGATAAGAGACAGTCTTTTCTAGCTACTGTAGGAAGGAAGGAAGTACTTCTGAGCAGAAAGCAAGAATGATAATAGGTCAAATACTGGGTAAAGCTCATTAATCTTGAAAGGGAGACTTTTAAAAATAATGCTAATTTAAGAATTTTGCACAATTGTTACAGATTCAAGCACATATAAAAAGGCTCACGGCTCTTTTTTTTTTCTTTCTTTTCTCACTTTTGAGCTTTCTTTTGGTAAAAAGGGGATTAAAATAAAATGATTATTAAATAACTGAAGCAAGATGTCTCAGGATAACCTGGAGAACAAGAAACTGGAAGGTTTCCAGATGATTATTCTTATGGTCATCCCCAGTCTATAACAAGAATAATAAAATGCTGAAGTTAAAGGTTAACTAGTGTAGGATTCTCAGCGGTAGAAAAGCACTGTTTACACACTGTAAAAGTGTCTTCTATATGGAGCCATAGTACATGTTTTCTGTAAAGTCAAATCAGGATTTCAGTGTTGAATTGTGGTGGGAGGGAGTGCACTTTTTTGTTAGCAGGTATTTGGAGTGTGGGTCTGTTTGTTTTTTATCAAGTGAAATCTGCATTATATAAAAATGTATTAAATTGTAAATAAGATCTCTTGCTTCATTCAGTCTGTGCTTTGCTTCATTTATCTTCATCTTGTTAGGCTAAATTAATTAACAATCTCACTGTTGCACACTTTCTTTTTTCATTACATCAAATAATGGCCCGTATACGGAGAAAGCCCTCACCATGGGAATTCTGCAACTCTTCCGCTAAGAAGAGTTTCTGTGTATCAGTGTAGCCATATTAACTAGATATGTTCATTTTATAAGCACTTGTTAAATGTACTTTTTATTGTTAACAACCAATTAAGCACCTAAATTCTTAACATATTATCAAAAGAAAAACATAAAAAGAAATTAAACTAAACTAGAAGCTGCAAGATACTCTGACAAGGAAAAAAATAATCACATTGTATGCCCACAACCAGATTTCATCATCAGTGAAAATAAGAAGAAACACATGCAAATTTGGCAGGTATGTTTTCACAGATAGAACACAACATTGCATAAAAGGTTTAAAAGACACACCCCAAGCTGTTCTGCTCCTTGCTTTGGAATGTCTAACGTGTGATAAATTGGATGATTAGAATTTCATTGGTAAATCCCATTATTTTAAATCTATAAGAGTGAAATGTGTTAAACTCTTTTGTAAGTTTTCTTTCAACCTGAAACACTGTGGCATCTGGAGCTATGCAAATGGACAAAACAGTAAAGCCCTTTTTAATCTTTCCCTGATCAACCAGTGCTTCCTTCTCCAATCACAGCTTTGTGCGTGATATCTTTCTGCTAGCATTTCTTATTTAATTAAAACAGACACTGACAGAAGGACATGGATTAGTACTGTAATGATGCATTTACTTAGATTAATCGGAGGCTCCTTTTAGAGTAATGGCTTAAACAAAGAACAAAAGGAAATTGTTATGAAACAGCCTTTTATCCCAGGCAAAGGTCGCATTATGAGGTTTTTAATTTTGTCAGCTTCTGTTATACTCTGCCTTGCTAGTGGAACATGAGGAGTGCTTTTACCCCCAATAAAGCAAGTTATTACAAAAACAGCCATTAAAGCTGCAAATTAAAATGTCTGATTTTAAAACAGGTTACTTAGCTTTCAGAATCCTCTAATTAGCATGTTGTGCATTGTTGTGAGGAAAAGAAGACTAAAATGCTAATGACCTACCGCCAGGTGACCACACTGCTGTGCAAAATAATAAGGACCTTTCCAAGTAATATGATGAATTAACCAAGTACAGGTCCCCCAACCAGCACTCCTTCTCCAAGTACAGGTCCAGATGAATGCAGGGCCATAACTGTTAAGATGTGTTCAGTAACACCCTGCTTTTGTCCAAGAGACTCTAAATTCTCAGCCTGCTACTTTTTATATATTTTATATATATATTTATAGAAGTCACAAAAAGCAGACTTTCTATCACAAAAGGAAATGAATGAAATAGTAATACTATAGAGAGAATCTGAAAGTAGAAAAGACAACAGTCATTTGATTTCAAAGCACAAAGAAAGAATTAAGACACCATGCCCCTGACAAAACTACCTCTTAGCCTCTTTTCATCCAACCTTTTCCCTCCTCTTTATTTTTTTTCCCCCAAAGCCCCAGTAGATAGTTGTATGTTATAGCTGCACATTCTTCTAGTTGCTGTACGTGGGACCCGGCCTCAGCATGGCCAGAGAAGCAGTGCGTCGGTGCGCGCCTGGGATCTGAACCCTGGCCGCCAGTAGCGGAGCGCGCGCGCTTAACTGCTAAGCCACGGGGCCAGCCCTTCTCTCCTCTTTAACAAGCTGGACTTGCAGAGTTTAAATGGAGTTAAGACTTGAAAGCTCAGTCTTCATTCACAACATTCATTTTTACACTATGTTGTCTTTAAATGGCCCAAAATAAATCCAGTTTCCCTTTTCCCATCCTCGCTTTTCTCCTCTGACTCCACTCACCACCACCCCTCTTTAGTCAAAATTTGCTGTTGACATAGGATATATGGGCATTTGTGTTTCTTACCATATGAATTTAACTCAATTACTTGCACTACTTGCATTTTCTGCCTTATCTTTCATTATGGACGGAATGATTCTGTGCCCTGTAAGGCTAACATACATTGGCTGAATATGTAGACTGGGTGGGGAGTATCTCCAGAGTTCCTAAAATCAACCCACGAAGAAAACGTAATCCACTTTAAATCAAGTCTCACACAAGTATCACTGAGTGGTTGGCTGTAGGAATTTCTTAAAATCAATGTAAAACATATATTGTCATTGGAACGGCAAGACATCACTCAGGATCCTCTGCGAAATTTGCCTAGTTGAGTCTTTTTAAAAAGGGGTTATCTGAGGTTGTTTCAATTATCTATGGCCACAAGAATGTTGCAGGTTCGACCACCCCCAAACTCAGTGGCTTAAAATAATTAGCATTTATTTAACTCATGTGTTTGCAGGTCAGCTGGGCATTTCTTCTGGTTTTAGCTGAGCTCACCAACATGTCTTGTGGATGGCTGGCTTTGAGCTGATCTAGGACGGCCTTGGCTGGGATGACTAGAGTAACTCAACTCTGCTCCATATTTCTCATCCTCCAGTAGACTAGCCTAGGTTTGTTCTTCTCATAGTGACAGAAAAGGGCAAGTATGAACAGAAAGGCACAAGTACCTTTACAAGCCTCTACTTGTGTCACATTTGCTAACATCCCATTGGCCAAAGCAAGTTAAATGATGGATCCCAGAGTCAAGAGGTAAGACAGAATGCCCTGCCCAGAGTGGAAGGGCACTGTAAAGTCTCATGGCAAAGGTCATGGATACAAGAAAGGATGAAAAAGAATTGGGGCATCAAAGGCAATCAGTCTTAGCAAAGAGGTCAAGGTCATCTTGATGATTCTTCAGCAGAAGTTTCTGTTTTGTTCCATTTTAACTAAGGTAGTCTAGATAGCAACTCAAAATTGATATTTTTACTTTAATAAATGACAAAAACTCTTTAAAAAAACAACAAGCAACCCCACCTAACCTTATCTCCATTGATTTCCAATTTAAAAACTGCAACTATAAACCTAATTCTAGGGGCCGGCCCAGTGGCGTAGCAGTTAAGGTGGCATGTTCCGCTTCAGTGGCCCAGGGTTGGATCCTGGGAGCAGACACACTCACCGCTCATCAAGCCATGCTGAGGCGGCATCCCACATAGAAGAACTAGAAGGACCTACAACTAGGATATACAGCTATGGACTAGGGCTTGGGGAGAAAAAAGAAAAAGAGGAAGATTGGCAACAGATGTCAGCTCAGGGCCAATCTTCCTCAAAAGAAAAAAAAAAGAGAAAAGCTAATTCTAATATATGATCTATACAAGTTCACCATTTACTTTTGTTTACTGACTTGTGAATCAGTTATTCCTCAATAAAAGATTTCAAAACTACAAACTTTTGTGTCTCAGAAGCCTCCCTTCCACCCAGACAAGCAGCTAAGTTTGAGGAAATATCTAACCGATACTGGATCCAGAATTTTCTCCATCACTTTATTACAGAAAGTATTGACAGTTCCATTCCACAGAATACCAGCAAACAGTGTATCACAGTCCTTCACCACAGCAGACATAGCTGCGATAGCAGTATTAAAAAAAATTTTTTTAAGCCGGGCCCTTATCACAGATATCCTATTGTTCTTCTAATATCTCTGACTGTGAAAAAGGAAAGCAAAGAAAATCTTTCGTCTCATAGGGCTATATGAGAGAGGGTGTCCTAGAATAAGATGATTAAGAAGATAATTTTAAATTCTACAAACTCTCTATTTCTGATCATATGAAGCAAAAGATCAATGAGGAAAGTATTCATGGTGGTTGCATGAATTTCCCAGAGTTAATCTGGCAGGGGATCTTCACAGTTTTAGGGAGATACCTAGAGCCAGTTACCAGTCTTTCCACTCAGATACACTCACCCAGCAGGAGGAGTGATTACTGGGCAGAATTCCTAAACACTGTGGCAAGGGAAATGCTATCCTATATAGCACCACTCAACAATTATCCCTCTGAGCAATTAAAATAACCAGCAAAGTGGGTCTCCAAAAGGAGCCTGCAGCCATTCCTTCATTTGAGCCAGCACTGACAACGAGGGCAGCCAAAGCTGGCACTAACACCCGAAGAACAAGAAAGAGAGACCAGCAAAGCACAGTCATGCATCCAAAGATATTAAAAAGGAAACTAAACGACATGGAGAAAACTATCTTAAGAATTACCCAATTAATGGAGAAGAGAAAAAAAAATAGCATAATAAAATGCTTTTTAAGTCTCTTTCACTTTTCTACATTCTTTTACAACTTATTTCAGCAATAATTTTTTTCTAAAGTGCAGCCCTAAATTATGGTTTGCCTTTTATAAAAGATGATACCTGGCAAGAATGCAATCTGCACTGGTTTTCTAATGTTTTGATCAACCATATTCTCTCACCTGGTCTTTAGCAAGTATCAATCATTAGAGCAGTGATCCAAGGCCATGGAACAGAGCAAAGCTAATAGGTCCATATAAGACCTTGCTTGCACAAGACAAGCATTGTGCCCTCATTAACACTGGGTTCTAAACAAACAATAGGTCCATGTTCAAAGAGTTGTACTAATTCTTCTCAACAGAAGAAGCTTTGGTTTAACTCAAAATCTCCTTTAAAAGTTCTCTTTGCTTTGACAGAGAGGCAAAAAGAAAGACAAACAAAAGCACCTCGATATCAGAAAAGGAAAGGGCCTTAGAGAATAAGGATGAAAAAGGAAAGATTGAACTCCTAAAGAACATCATCTTTGAATATCCAGTACCTGGGACATAGAAGGTGCTCAAAACCTGTGAGTTGAATTAAATTGTGATACATTTAGAAGAAAAGATAAAGACAGAAAACATAAGTACCTCTTTTGTAAGAAATCGCATCAGTGGTCACATCAGATACTCAGTAAGCCCAAACTTAAGAATTTCTAACATTTGTGTTGAACTATTCTTTACAGGATGAAATGAGGTTAAATGTAGATCAAATTACATTGGAGCTACACCTACTTCTCAGATTTTTTTATAGAGGTAAAAACCTGACAAAAATCATTTCCAAGGAGAAACTTGGAGGAAGAATGATGTCATAAATGGCTTAATGCAACCAATGGGGTAATTGTGGGGCCTGGAGGAGAAGCTCTATCCTTTTGCCTTTTAAAGGACTTTAGGGACATAAACAGACTAATTGGAATGTATTTAAATCTCAGATCATGTTTAGCTCCAACTTTGGTGCAGGTGCCTTTTTCACTGTTCAGTTAACGCTTTCTCTGATAATCTCTTCCCTAACCAATGTCATCAACCTGCTCTCCTCTTAATCCCAATTGATCACACCACAGGCCTACCAAAAAATATTCAGATAAACACCAAAATAACTGCACTGCTATGACAGAGGCTGTGGAGGCAACTGGAATGCTTTACCAACATTTTCTCTACCTCCAAAATCCCCCCTCATTAATCCCCCTCAAAACAAAACCGCTTAGGTTGATGTTTCAAAATCCTTTAAGGATAAAAATACTTATTTCCTAGTTAGAGTTTAAACTTAAGTGCCTCTAGGAGAGGTTATACTATGAGTTCCTTTCACACTAAGATATATATAACTCCCAACTCATTTTATAAGGCTAGAATATCCTTGTTGTGAAACAAAATATAGATACTATAAGAAAGGAAAATTACAGACTAATCTCATTTATGAACACAGATGGAAAAATCCTTTAAATATTAACTAATTCTACAGTATAAATGAAAATCCATCAAGAACAAGTAGGTTTAAATCCCAGTAATGCTAGATGGCTCAGAAAATCTGCCAATAACACCATGTTCACAGATTAAAGAAGAAAAATTCTATGAACATTTCAATAAATGCAAGAGACGCAGAAAAAACCTACAGAAAACTTCATACTTATTGGCAAAATGTTAGGATGCATTCCAATAAAATTTAGAAACTATGTCTTCCCTCAGGAAGAGCTTCAGGCTAATTGTGAATGGACTATCTCAGGACCAGGAGGAAGACTATCCAAAACAAGGCCTAAACGGCAACTCTCATCTGCAGAAGGTAAGACACACCAGGGCTTCCTCAAGTGTCTGTATGGCTCATGGCAAACTCTTTGTTGTGGGACAAAGACATCTATGCTCTGATTACAGCTATGTTTAATTATGTTTTTAAAAAGATGGACAAAGACTGGAAATAAGCAAGTAAAAATGAAAACAGATGACACTGTGAAATTGTGTGTGAGATTTTATCTTTTTTCCTTGTTGTTTTAATATAAATGTAATAAAAAAATTAACCCAAAAAATAATAATAAAGATGTATGTGACTGTTATGGGATACTATCCTGTGAGCAGGTTTAGGCAGGGGAAATAAACAGACAGTGAGTGACTAAAATTAAAGAAAGATGACCACATAGAAGGGTTATAGAAAGAAGAAAGGAGAGGCTATTAGAAGCAAGTTCTTCCTAGAAATTTTATCTATTTTAAATTTTATTTGCTCTGGGTTGCAAATTTGGGGTCTTTTGAGGAAAGGGGAAATCTTACATAATGATAGATAATAAAACTTCAAAATCCACTACCTCTGAGAAATTCCACCCATATAACTGTGCGTTTGCCATTTCAAATGTGCTGTTGTCTGCATGAACTCTTAAAGGTTAAGGCTTCTGCAACTTTGGCACGATCTTAAAATGGTTCTAATGAGGGCCTTACTCTCATGAACTAGTTAGCACCCCAAATTCTGAATATGATCATTTCCTAATGAGAACATCAACACCCAAGGGATTTAGATCTGAGGCTCTTAGATCTGAGGGACATATCTATAATTTATAAGAATTAGGGAGAAAACAGTTCCAACTTAAGACCTTGGCACTTAAGGTTTACCAAGTAAAAAAAAGGACCAAATTTGATTAAGAATATACTTCCTTGGATGGTAGGAAAAACAAACAAACAAGAAAACCTAGGATCTTACTTTAATGTTGGATTTTTAAAACTTTTTAAAATAAAATATAGCAATAAATATAAATAAATAAAATATAGCCATAAAATCTTACTATAAAATGGTCCAGGCATGTTTTTAAGAGAAATCATCAAATATCAGCCTAGTCTTTACAAACATATTTCAAACAATGTGAAGAGAGAGACACATAAAATGGAGAACTCCTAAAAGGCTATATAACACATACAAATTAAAAACATTGCCCATTTAGGGGCTGGCCCAATGACATAGTGGTTAAGTTCACGTGCTCAGCTTTGGTGGCCCAGGGTTCCCAGGTTCGGATCCCAAGAGCGGACCTATGCACCGCTCATCAAGTCATGCTGTGGCAACAATCTCATATACAAAATAGAGGAAGATGGGCACAGATGTTATGTCAGAGCTAATCTTCCTCAGCAAAAAGAGGAGGATTGGCAACTGATGTTAGCTCAGGGCCGATCTGCCTCACCAAAAAAAAAAAAAAAACATTGCCCATTTAAATGTGATTTATGAAAGTCAAGTAGAATTTGCATAACTATCTTTGGAGAATAAATTTTTTCCCAAATTCAGATTATTTTTCCAGGAAAACAGCAAAATTTGCACTATAATATCCATTTCTGTTTTGTGTTTTCCAAACTAGTAAGAAGATCTCTAATTCAAAGTAAATCTATTAAAGTGGATCTTAAGTAGAATTATATATTAATGAATAGGATTAACATATGAAAATATCACAAGCAGAGGATATTTCTTGAGAGCATAGTAAATAAAGTACTCTCTCCAATTACTGCCCAAGTTGTGCAACAAAAATATCAAACTGCAATAGACAGTGAATATTAAAAATATAAGCAAATTTCACCTTCTTTTATACAGGAAAAAGGAAAATTATTTTCAACCCAGGAAATATCTATAAACTTGTTCTATTGTCAAAATAACTTAAACTTAAAGTCTGGAACTTATCTAGCTATATCATTTCATTTGCATTTTATTCTTTGACAATAGTTATAAAATTATTGTCAATAGTAATAAAATTATTTCAGTAGAAACTATTCTTCTTTAAAGAGTAATGACTTTCATCATATCACTCACATTCATTCACAGTCATGGAAAGTAAAATGGAATAAATAAATTACACATATTCGATGTATCAATGAACATCAAAATATTTCTCCAAAATCACATATATCCATCCACCATATCAGTTGTGTGGTCAGTTGTGCAACTCCGGTTGTATTCACTAGAACACTTTTAGTTGTAAGTGATAAAAAGCAACTCAAAGTAGCTTTCTCAAAAAAATAATTTATTAGCTCAACATAACTGAAAAGTCCTGGCTTCTGACACAGCTGGACTCGGTGCTAAAATGATGTAATCAGGAGTTGGTCTCTCGCCATCTCTCAGGCAGATTCTCCCCCTTCGGAGTCAAAGATGGCTATCAGAAAGTCCAGGTTAGCAATCACAATAGAAAGACAGTGCTTCTTTTCCAGTAATTCTAGCAAAGATCACAGGATTAAGTCTCATTGGCCTGGCTTGGATAACATGTTTCTTTCTGGACCAATCACTGTGGCCAGGCATATGGAACACCCACTCCCTATGACTTGGGAGGATAAGGGCAGCTCTACCCCAACCACATTTACCAAAAGTGAAAGAATGGTTGTTGCCCGAAAGAAAATCAGGGTGCTTTTACCAGAAAAAATGCTGGACGGGGAATACCATAAACAGTGTATCTATAATTCATGAGTTTCTTTTCCTAATAAATATTATAGTGAGGTAACTTAAGGGAAAAAAATAAAAACAATTGCAAACTTTTCATTTTAATAGCAGTTGCACAGCAAAGATTTCTTTGAATTGTTTCTTCCAGTCCCAAAAAAGGAACAAAAACTACAAATCTAGCCATTCTTAAGGCAAGTGAGAACAAAAGGATTTTTCTTCTGATAACTTCAGTTCCATTCCCTCACTTCAGATCCCAAAGAACTCTTTCTGTCCTTCTTTCTACCCTTAGCCATTACTAAGCTTAAGTCCTTAGAACACTTGCAAAGATTTATAAAGGCCTATCTTCAGCTACTTTCTCTAGAAATTTCTATTCATGGATCCCTAAGCACTACAAAAACTGCTTTGAAGCCCAACTATAAACATGTTTCTCTATGAGGTCAAGTAAACCAACACCTTTATTTTGAATGAAGATCCCATATAAATTAATTCTTTTTTCTTAATTTTTATTTTAAAAGACTTCTACATTTTTAAATGCATATGCCACAAAAGAACAACATATTAAACTATTATTGGCCATTTATATCTTGGGTTGAACTGATCATTGAATGCTTTCTTGAAGAAGGATTTTATATGAGAGAATGGAAGGAGAACATAAATGCAAAGAAAGCCTGGAGAGAGTCGAAAGCCATTAAAGGAAGAAGTGGCTGAGGCATCAAAGGCAATATTCATTGATGTCAAATTCATTCACACATTCATGTTATGCATATGTTTAGAGCACTGACTATGAGCAAACTATTGTGCCAGAGATGATACAAAAAAATATGGCATAATCCCCACTACAAAATCATAATTGGCAAGTGGGACAGAAGGAGTACAAGCAGTAATGGTGAGGATAACATATCAATTCCTTCTCCACTCTCCCCTCACAAGCTCCAGATTTTGTTCCAAGTCCCACTTTACTTTTGTGTGTGTGTGTGTGTGTGTGTGTGTGTGTGGAAGATTGGCCTTGAGCTAACATCTGTTGCCAATCTTCCTCTTTTTGTTTGAGGAACATTGTTTCTGAGCTAACATCTGTGCCAATCTTCTCTATTTTTTTGTATGTGGGATGCCGCCAAAGCATGGCTTGATGAGCGGTGTGTAGGTCCAGGCCAGGGATCTGAACATGTGAACCCCGGGCTGCGGAAGCAGAGCACACAAACTTAACCACTATACCATCAGCCGGCCCCCGCACTTTACATTTTTAAAAAATGTTTCATTCAACTCATCTGCAAATTCAAGAAATTACTTCTTCCCTAACTCCCAGGATAACATGGAAACAGTAAAAGCAATCAATACATATAAAAGAAGCTAAATGTCAGAAAAGCAATGGAAATTTGGTAAATTATGAAAAGAATTGGGAGTATGGAGATTTTCAGAATTTTTAATTAACTCAATAATTATATACTGAGTGCTTATTAAACAGTAGGTACTCTATGGTCAGGTAAGTTACTTAAGATAGATTTGACTTAATATCCCTGCCTTAAAAAAAAAAAATTTTTTTTACCAGAAACTAATAGAAAAGAATGTTCACAGAAACCACTTAAAAAAGACAAATTGTGAAGCACAAAAAGAGAAATACAAAATACTACTGGAGTTCAAATGAAGTGAAATCAGAGAAGACTATAAGAGGCTGGGCCTTGAAAGAAGGATAGAAATCCTACAAGTAAATATATGTGTTAGAAGTTTTCCAAGCAGAGGGAATGGTATGAAATACATGAGAAAAATTCAAACCGCTTCTATACCAATCAGTTCAAAAGTATCTAGATAATTTTAGATGAAAATATCCTATCCATACAAGCTATTTTTTAATATCCTACATTTTTAATACATTGTATTATCCAAAATTAGAAGATTTTGAGAGTTATAAACAATGCATGCTAGAATACTTTGGCAGTCATCATATGCACAATGTATAAAGAATGGGACTCTTCATATACTATTTGTATCGGGTATTATATCCCAAAAATACCCAAGACACATGCTCAATTTTTTTATTATTTATATTTTAGCAAGTGAGCAAGAAAATGTGAAGTAAGCCTCCCAAATATAATGGGAAGTAGGTTCTAATGTTTGAGAAGCTAGACATGTATATTACCTGCTTAATTGGGCAGGTAAAATCTGTATCGCCTCACCATAAAAACAATTGGGCCAGGTGGCGTAGTGGTTAAGTTCGCACACTCCGCTTCGGCGGCCCGAGGTTCGTAGGTTCGGATCCCGGGTGCGCACCAATGCACTGCTTGTCAAGCCATGCTGTGGCAGCGTCCCATATAAAGTGGAGAAAGATGGGCACAGATGTTAGCCCAGGGCCAATCTTCCTCAGCAAAAAGAGGAGGATTGGCAACAGATGTTAGCTCAGGGCTACTCTTCCTCACAGACACAAAAAAACAATTGGGCCTTTGTTACCTTGTGGCCAGCAAATAAAATATATACCATTTGCACAAATACACCATTAACTACACAGGCAGAATAAACGATCGATCATGAGGGATACCAGCAAACCTCAAGTTTATCTGACAGTCTAAATGGTACAGCATTGGGCAAAATAATAGTAAAGAGAACCTAGGAGAAAATAATGTTTCCTGACTATATAAATTCCTGGGTTAAAAGAGTAAAAGCTTGAGGAATACTAGAGGGATTTGGGGACAGTCTTTTGATTTTAAAGATTCAGCATAAAGTTTAGCACACGTGACCTCCCAAGGGATTTTTCCCAATAAGTAGCTATTTAAGGAACACATACTCATTCTAGCTTACCTCTCCCTGAACAATGCACATGATCATAAGCTTCACCCACAAAGCATTAGCACCATAGGAGGTTAAAGTAGAACCGGAGACATTCCGACTGTCATGTGTGCTGTAGTCAATTTGAAAACTCCATCTTTATAATCAGAACCAAGTGTAGACTAGTAATTCATAATCAGACTTTAATACAAAGAAAACGCATGTCCAGAAAAAGAGACTCTTGCCAAGTTTCCTGTAGACTGACATGCTAACTTTTCCCACTGGTCAGCTTCAGGCTTCTAGCATTATTTTTTAGCAAATGAAATATAAAACTACAGATAGGTACAGAATTTTCCAAGATGTCTTCTAGTCTCTCTGTTGCTATAAAAATTATTTACTCTGAATCCTGGGCAGCTTTCCAAGTACGACATTTTAAAGGATCCCACTGCCTTCCAAAATATCAAATTTGGAAACCTGAACGCTACCTGACAATTCTTGGAAACAACTGATGGCCAATTTGTACCAGCTAAAAAAGTAAAAATATGGCCAAAATTTTTTGAATTAAGGACTCCTCATTTCAACAGGTTACCAGTTAGTCCCAAAATTGAACTTCAAGTGTCCACAACACTAAATCATTCCCAATTGCATCTTTCAAGAACTTTATATTCTTCTCCTCTTGTCAACATTTCCTACAGTCTCGCTCATCCACTTAATTAGTCATTCAACAAATATTTATTGGATACTTACTATCTGCCAAGCACTGTAAGTGACAAGGAGCCAGAGGTATTTTTTCCACTTTGGGGGCTATGGAATTTGTGACAGAACATCACAATAGTGTCCCATAAAGCCACTACCGAGTACTTTAAATCTGAGTTAGTAACCTGATGGTAGGCGAGAAAAATGGAGACAAAGATGCTATAGAAACAATGTATCTACCTCTCACTCTGAACCATACGTTGAAGGGTCGGAACTACTCATGTCAATTTGACACCCCTTACTTGTGCCCTTGGTACTGGACCAGTTCATCTACCCTAAAGCAAGACTTGCTGGGCAAGTTAAAGTATTGTTCTGCTTTAAGAGAGGAAGTGAGCTGCTTTTGATGAAAAGGAACTACGCGATAGCACGCAGAACTGAAAAGTCCAAATGTGCTTTAAAAAAAAAAAAATCCGTATATTGACCCTTTGCAGCTAACCATGACTATCTAATTGACGAGAAAGCTAATGGCAAAATATTTACTTTGGGTTCCATCCAGATTGTAACTGCAATGCCTCCTAGCGCATCCACACCCGTGGCCCATCCCATCAACCGATGGCATATTGTGTTTCCTATCTGAAAGACCCAGACACAGGGCCAGAATGTGACTAATTCAGCAAAAATCCACAACTACTATGGAAGTAGTAAGGGGTAAAGGGGTCAGAGATATCCTTGGCAGGCATATACGATCCCCAGCCAGTTCAGGCTTCTGCCTAACAGATGATGGCACAGTTTTTGAGATTTAAAAGGATTTTCTGGGCCGGCCCCGTGGCTTGGTGGTTAAGTGAGCGCGCTCCACTGCTGGCGACCCGGGTTCGGATCCCGGGCTCACACCGACGCGCTGCTTCTCCGGCCATGCTGAGGCCGCGTCCCACATACAGCAACTAGAAGGATGTGCAGCTATGACACACAACTATCTACTGGGGCTTTGGGGGGAAAAAATAAATAAATAAAATCTTTAAATAAATAAATAAATAAATAAAAGGATTTTCTTCCCAAAGAGCACCAAAGTCTACACTAAAAATAGAGAGAGATGGAATAGGATAAAAACCAGAATGCATCACAAGGAAGGAAGAGGAGGAAAAGATCTTACTACAAATTTCCAGCAATTTAATTTGGAGAAAAAAAGAATCAGAATATACTTCTAATTCTCATATCTGATTTTCTTTTTTTTTTTGTGAGGAAGATCGGCCCTGAGCTAACATCTGCCAATCCTCCCGTTTTTTTGCTGAGGAAGACTGGGCCCTGGGCTAACATCCATGCCCATCTTCCTCCACTTTATATGGGACGCCACCACAGCATGGCCTGACAAATGGTGTGTCGGTGCACGCCCAGGATCCGAACCGGCAAATCCCGGGCTGCCTCAGCTGAGCACAAGCACTTAACCGCTTGCGCCCCCGGGCCGGCCCCTATATTTCTTATTTTTATTTATTTATTTTTTTTGTGAGGAAGATCAGCCCTGAGCTAACATCCATGCCAATCCTCCTCTTTTTGCTGAGGAAGACTGGCTCTGAGCTAACATCTATTGACAATCCTCCTCCTTTTTTTCCCCAAAGCCCCAGTAGATAGTTGTATGTCATAGTTGCACATCTTTCTAGTTGCTGTATGTGGGACACTGCCTCAGCATGGCCGGAGAAGGGGGTGCGTCGGTCCGGGCCTGGGATCTGAACCCAGGCCGCCAGTAGCAGAGCACGCGCACTTAACCACTAAGCCACAGGGTTGGCCCATATATTTCTTATTTTTAAAAAGTTAAATTCCCCAACTACTTTTATAAAAGCAATGTAAAAATACCCACAAAGTACAATCCCCTAAACCTTATGCAGATACTAGCAAAAAGAAATTACCAACAATTTGAATTTGTTTTCAATTTTTTCATGCAAAGAGATCCCCAATTTTAACTCTCTTGGTTTATATAATTTTAAAGTGCTTTGTCCATTATAAATTTTTCTCTTAGTTTATTCTGTAACTAGTACTCTCTCACTGGGTAAAACATTTTGAAATGTTCTCTAAACAAACTGAAATTCCTGATGCCACAGCTTTAAAAAGTATGATGAAATTATGAAAAAAAAATGTACATTTCCTGGAATACTCATCCAGTTGGTCCTTGCACATCATTCTCTGCTTGTGAATGCTGAGAATCTTTCATTTGCGTATTACAGTCACAGACATCTAAAAATGTATTTTGCCCTCCCTTTACACCACCATATCCTGAGAAAGCTACTGAAATTCAGGCCCACAAGGTAGGGATTATGCCAATGAGAACACAGAGACTTGATCTCAAACACTCCTGAAGTGGGAAGTCCTTCTCTTCCTTCTTCAGACCAAAATCCACAAAATAAATAACTCTAAATAAGTGATGTTGCAGTCATCATTAATTTATTTTCCTCTGCCTTTATAAGAAGCAAAAATAGCCTAGGATCCAAATGTAAGAGGAGAATGGAGAATTTAAGATCAAGAATTATTATCTTGAGAACATGGATGGGGCTGCTACTCAGGCAATGGTAGTACCACAAGGTGACTGTCAACTTAAAGCAAATACCATCAAATGTTTCTACTGTCAAGGCAGAACGTTACAATTAGCCTTAAGAAAAGTGCATCAGAAATAAGAGAAATGGGAAGAAGTGACAAATGTCTAGCCCGAGGCAGACTTCAAAGTGGCAGGCTTCCCCACACATTCCTAATAGCATTCAATGGACCAGATATCCTTGGCGCTCTCTCAGCTATTACTTTGGGATTTAAGAAGCAAACAAACAGTGTTAGACAAAAAAGTGTGTGTTGGGGGCGGGGGGAGAAAGGGACCTGGATGCCAGGCTTCAAACAGTTAAGCACAGGCACCTTCAACTAATATGGAAAGTTAAACAGAAATTTTTTACAAGCTGGCACCCGCTCGCATAATGAGATGCATTGTCAGTCCTCACTAAGTGAAATATTTGTGTTGCCATGCAGCTAAACAAATGCCTTTTTTCACTTTCACTTAAGACAGCCTTCCACTCCTATTTCTCTAAACAGTAGAGGCAGGTCTAGCCCGGTAACATGTATAGTCTGGGCAGAATGTTTCCTGCTGCCCCACAAAAGGAGTATTTATATTAATATTCCATATTGGTGGGGATTATAGAAACTCCACACATTACAGCCAATGTAAAATTTCTGCTATTTTAATATCTTCACTTATCAATCAATGCAATTTGGCACAGAACGAAATAATACAGTAGCATTAAAATCACTAAACATTCGAGAGTGTGGCAACATTTTTTTCACGTCATTTGCACATTACTATTCATAATGCTACGGCGATCTATATAAAATATGACGAATTCACAAGTATGATTATCAAATTTATGGTGTGTGCTCACTACACCACACATTATGGTTTCGTAGCTTGTTTGCCCTGAAGTAACAAAGATTTGCATAGAGTTTAAATGAGTGTGGTCTATACAAACTATAGTTAAAATATTATTACAGTTATATGCTTTTCTATATAAACCAGTAAAAAAATCATATTTTGATCTTCTTTAGGGCAGTATTTTATTACTATTAAATGAAAAGCTTAGCTCTGCTATTTCTCTGAAAACAAAATCAAGACCAAAAGAGATACAGTTCAAGAATTAGACCTGAAAACTATAGAGAGAAATTTTAAAAATAAAAATTTTAAAAGCCTGATTAAAGCCTAAAGCCTAACTGAAAGCCTATCTAAATATCTTGTTTTATCTCTAAAATAAGAGTATTGTTTCTCTGAAAAGAAAAAAGAAAAAAACCTTCCCAAATACCTAATGTCTATATAATAACGGTGAAAAGCCACTGTTGGATCTTGTCCTTAAACTGATGTTTGGGGCAACCTGGTATATTTAACTTCATTTCCAGAGCCCCTCCCATACTTACTATCAGCATTATGGTAATAGCTGATCTCTAGCTGCCTAATACATCATAGGGCTCCTCCATACCTTGTAAGTGGCTTCTAAGAGTTCAAAGTCAGAGAGATTCCAAAGAGCTATTCTCTCTGAGTTTGAGTATTCTTACATAAGAGAAAAAAAGTGACAGAATGGACCTTGAAAATTTTTCTGAGATTTCTCAAGGTGAATAAAACCCAACAGTAATTCTCCAATTCTGTTTTTAAATGTTATTTGAGATATAACATATTCTATCTTGAATAATTGACAGTTGTCACAAAGGTAATTGTTCTCTTCTTACTCTGACCTTTTTAGGCTCTTGCTCCTTGCTCAGTGAAAAGTTAAACCATGCTTGAAATAAAACAAACAAGGCAAGACAAAAGAATTTTAAAAAAAAGAAATCTCCAGGGTGAATATAGATTGAAGAAAAGGTCAAAAAAATGACTAAGACTGATGTGCTACAATTATTAAGATTTCTAAAAGAAAGGTACATTTCTTTCCTAGTCTAATTCAAAATTGCATTTGCTTTCCATGAGCATTTGAAGAAAACTTTGTAAACCCTTCCAACTTGAGACAACAGCGGCAAACTACATTTTCCAAAGGGAAGCCTAAAATAAGTGAAAATGTGTATTCCTTTCCATTCTCATAAAATTTCAACACTGAAGTTGACATTTAAAGATGAACAGTTTCTGTGGCAAAGGGGTATGTTCAACACAACTCCCCAAACACATGCAACTTCATCTGGGCAGAACACTGTCTAGTCTAGTGTTAACCTCCTCTAGTGAAAAACAACTGGGGAGAGAAGGTAGATAAAAGCAGGACTGTGACTAAAAGATTTCTCACAAACTAGTTTTTTTTTTAAATTATTTCTCTTCAGTGTTAGGACTTCTTGTATTAACATAACTAAGTTGGGTGAAAAATCAATTTTTATATTGCATTTTTGAACCTCTCTACAATACGAGAAAAAGTTCAGTGCTTATTAAGAAGTAACTAGTCCTTTGGGTCAATTACTACTCAGAATATTGTATTGTTTGGCCTATCCCTCACCTACAGCAGACACCTATTTATCAAAGGTGTCCATAAGTGGGAGAGACAAGAGAGACCAAGGACAGTGTGTCTTTCAAGCTCAGAAGCACTTAGCAGATTCCTGGGCCTCCAAGGCCTAACAGATTTAACCAAGACTTTTCACACAATCAGGTAAAGAGGGTCAGGCTAGTCAGCAGATGTCCTATTCAGATAACAAAGAGAATATTTTAGTGACAATGTGAGAAAAAAAATCGCAAAATGGATACCACCCCATTGAACCATGTCTCCCTTTTTGCTCTACAGAACTTAACCTCAAGTCTAACAAGGACATTATCTATATTCTTGAGCAAACATGAAGACAAATGTACATATTTAGCAACAAGTATGCCAAAATAAAATACTTAGAGGAAATCAGCAATTATTATTCAGCAATATAACATATCTGAACTCTCTCTAAAGATTTAAGACAAACACAATGACTATATGTTGATATTCTAGTCTATTATAAGGAAAGAAAGGAAATGGAAAGATTTTTGCAGTATTTCTGGACAATTTATCCTTGATTTCATTTCTAACAACATTAATATCTAGCAAGTCCAATTTCATTGTGTAAGATATAGAGAATATGCAAAAAAGAGATAGTTATTCATATCTGAGGCTGTTCTATCTCATTTCCCTGAAGAGGTAAAACTATTGTCATCTTAACAAAGCTAACTTCAGCATTTGGTAAAGTCACTTCAGTTACTATATGTGATCCTTTGTAATGCCCATTTCCTCAACTAAATATATTCTGAAAGCCATAATAATGATGAAAAGAACTCCAATAATACTAAAGAAACCAAGGTCAAGCATAGTTTTGACCCGGAATCAGGGGGAAATGACTGTTCTTGTTCTTTTCAGAGGTCAAATTTAAAGAAAGAAGAATAGGGCCGGCCCCGTGGCTTAGCGGTTAAGTGCACGCGCTCCGCTGCTGGCAGCCCGGGTTCGGATCCCGGGCGCACACCGCTTCTCCGGCCATGCTGGGGCCGGGTCCCACACACAGCAACTGGAAGGATGTGCAGCTATGACATACAACTATCTACTGGGGCTTTGGGGGGAAAAAATAAATAAATAAAATCTTAAAAAAAAAATCTTAAAGAAGAATAATTTTCAGTTATCTTAGGCCACATTTCAACTAAATAAAAAAAGGCTGTGAATGAAGAAACTTGATAAAGGCACTGTTAAGTATTGGAGTGGAAGCACTGTAGGAATTAGTTAGGGCCAGTTTAGACATTACTCAACTTACTTTCCAACCATCTGCATCAAATATGCTTCATTAAAACAGAACCATATGGAAAATAAGCTAGCAATTAACACTGCTTCTGCACGTGCCTCTAATACAGTAGATTTCAAACTTGTAGTGAAACTGACTAAATTACTTGCATGTTGCTGCTATGTAGGACTTGGCAGCAGTCCCTAGACTTGCCTCATCCTCTGCACCAGGTCATTTCAAGATATTGCTGGATTATTGAAATACGCACATACGAAAAACATCAAGTATTTTGTCGCTTTCCTTGTAGTTGGTATCAGCCATTAAAACAAACCCAGGTACAATGAGATAATCAGCCTCTCAAATGACAACTAATACTATATGCTACAAAAATGCATTCACTTTGAACTTATATAGGTCATATCAATGGGCTTCACATTTGACAGTTCATGACTCTTAACAATGGACATAGCTGTTATCATTAGCTTTTATTAATATGCAGAACTAGTTTAGACTTTAGGAACTTCAGTACAATGATCTCTGCAAAGAATAGACATAAATGATTTCATTATTGCCACTATCAACAAATATCAGACTACAGGTAGGACACTATGTCAGGTACTAGTGAAACAAAAAATAAGACATAGTTCTGGTCCTCAGTGGCCTTAAAATCTAGCTGGAGAGATTAAATATACATGAAGTGATACAGGCCTGGATGAGAATAATGGGAATTAAAAAAAAGAAGAGTGAATTTTCATTCCCTTCACTTCTGTCCAGGACAGCTATGTACCATTATACAGTTTATTCACTGCACAAAGGTGCTCAGATGAAGGAGCAAGTAGGCTGCAAATCTAGCCAGGACTCTGCTCACTAAGCCATGTACCCTGGCATAGGGTTGTAACCACGTAAGAAAAAGGTGCCTAGGAGGAAAAGTTCCACCAACTCACCAAGCCATGCTACCAGGGGAAGTTATATTTACCCAGAAAAGGCTCCTTTTTTCTAATTTATGCATTCATAGCATGTACCATTTTCTGCTGCTACGACTCTAGTTCAAGCCATCAATATCTCTCATCTGAACACTTTTGTATTAGAATCCTAACTAGTGCCCCTGCTTCCATACCTGCCTTTCTAGTCTATTCTTCTCAAAAGTGGAAATTATATCATCTTGCTTCTCTCTTAAACCCTCCAACACCTTCTCATTTCACTTAGATAAAAGCCAGAGTCTCCACCATGGTCTAGAGGACATTTCTTGAACTAGTCACCAACAGTCTATCTCCAACTCCCCTTTTACTCACAAACTTGGATCTAATCACACTATTGGTAGCAACTTTTCTTTGACCAGCCAAGTACCTCCCACTTCAAGGCCTTTCCGCACATTTTTCACTCAACCTGAAAGTTCTTCCCCCAATAATTTGCATGTCTTGCTCCCTCACTTTATTCAGGTTTCTAATCAAACGTTTCCATATCAGAGAAGCCTTCTCTGACAACCCTATA
This sequence comes from Ceratotherium simum simum, assembly GCF_057802395.1. Lineage (NCBI taxonomy): Eukaryota > Metazoa > Chordata > Mammalia > Perissodactyla > Rhinocerotidae > Ceratotherium > Ceratotherium simum. The sequence goes on along the minus strand of NC_141906.1, from coordinate 13,835,966 downwards.
TAAAATAGCACCCTATCACTCTCAATAAATATTTACTGAGTAAATGAATGAATGAAAGCAAATAACTAGAATATAAGATCCTTGTGAGCAGCTATTTTTGTCTATGTGTTTCACTTACGTATTCTCAGTATCTAGGATAGTGTTTTACATGTAATGAACACTGAATAAACATTTGATGAAGAAATGAATGACTACTGTAGTGACACACAAAGAAAAGGGAGTCAACACATTCATAAAGTTTCTAGTCTGGATGACTGAGTGCTGGTATCACTATCAAAAATAAAAAAGCCTGAAAGAGAGATTTAGAGAAAGGAGATGGTAAACTTGGTGAATTTGAAGTGACAACGGGACATCCAGGTAGCGATGTAGAGTTAAACAGGCAGAACTAAGCTCAGACAGAGCCAGAAAAGTAGACGTGAGATACATCCATGTAGAGTTGAAAGGTCTTAGGACAGATCAGATCCCTAAGAGAGAGTATAGAGTGAAAACAGCCTAGTCAGACTAAATTTGGAGATACATATACTTGGTTTATGAGATGAAAAAGTAGATTCATCCAAAAAGGCTAAAGAGAATACACTTATTTGCAAAACACTTGTTAAATATCTACTACTTATTAAGCACTGTGCTGAGTCATTTTTAGTCAAAAATATCAACTGCTACAGAAAGCAAGAAGAACAAGAGCTGAGAAAAAGGCGTTAAATATGGAATTAGGTAATCTCTAGTAATCTTGAAGGCAGGAGATTCAATAAAGTTAGCCAGAATCAAATGAAAGCCTGATTCCAATGCATCAAGGAGTAAGAAGATATGGATGGCAAATAAAGACTATTCTTTCAAGAGGTTTGACTGTAAAAGGAAGAAAGAAATATGGATATTTCAAGGGTTAGCAAAGTTAAGGAAAATTACTTTAAGAAGAGATCTGCATTATTTGTGCATGTAGGTTGTAATAATAACATCTCGCATTTAAATGGTGTTTTCTAGCTTATAAAGAGCTTTCACATACAATATTGTAACTGACTCACTACAAACTTGTAAGGTTAGCAGGACAAACAGTATCTTAAGATAAGAAATTGAGACTCAAAGAAGTCAAAAAACTTGCTCAAACTTCCAAAGCCAGAAAGTAACAAAACAGGAATTAGAACCTGAATCTCCAAGTCCATGAAAAAGAACAGATAGGGGTTGCGAGAGAGAATGGAGATAATTAACAGAGCAAAGGTCTCTTGGAGGTAGAAGGGGATGGAAGCAAAAAAGCACAAGAGGAGATGTCATTTTATGAAAAGAGATAGAACGTTTCTTCCTCTGTGACAAAAGGGAAAAGATAGAGTTTGAAGTGCGCACAGAACATGAGACAGTGGGAGGTAAAGATACAGAAAGATTAAGGCCTGAATTCCTAGGAGTGAGATACACAAAGTTCCATTTCAGAGAGAAATATCTATGGATAGGAAGGACTAAAGTTACACACCTGAACTACCAACTCAGAACTGAGAAGTCAACAGATATTCTGGTGTGTCCCACAGGTCATACTGCACTGGGGACAAATTATCTGAAAGTACCTGATAAGAAAAATGCTTGGGGGAGTGAAAGAATTAAAAGGGACCAGAGAGAGAAATTATGTAGGGCATATTGACTGTGTCAGTTTCCCAGGAATCAGACTGGCTAACTAACCCAAGCAACATGCAACTGTGGGATGGCAAAGCACGAAAATTTCCAGGCTCAGGTTCTAGTGAAAGCTATTGGGGAAGTTAGCCACCCAGCTTTAGAATCAGAGCCTTCTTTTCCTCCTCTCTTCTTACCTATTCTAGTTTATAGCAAATTTATTTTTAACCACTTAGTCTGTTCTTTCTGAGCTCTATTTCCCCTTCAGTAATGTTTTCTCTTCATCCTCCTTGGATTGCACTGGGCTCAGGCTTTGGTGCCTTATCAAACCTTCTCTAAGAAACAATCTGATAGCTCTAATTTGCATCTGAGCATACAGGATATGGTTAAGAACATGGATTTTGGAGTGAGATACACCTTGATTCTAATTCATTCCCTCATTCATTCATCAGCAAGTAGTTACTGAGCATCTACCAAGTGCCAGGCACTGTTCTAGTTGTTGAAGATACAGCTTCAAACAAAATAAAGTTTCTGCCCTCATTGAATTTATACTCTGGTGGCTGTGGTGGTGGGAATGGGGAGAGGGATGTAATGAACAAACAAGCTCTGCTATCTCTTAGTAATCTGATCCCGGGCAAGTCACTTTACTTCTCTAAATCCCAATTTCCTCAACTGTAAAATGAAAACAATAAGAACTACCTAAGACTATTGTGAGAAACAAATAAAATAAGTCAAATAATTAGCATTTAAATGTTAGCTCTCTGAGCTCTGGCCTCACCAGCAATCTTCCAGCTCCTGGAACCCAACATGCACCCTCCCACCACAGGACATTTGCATATGCTCTTTCCTTTGCCTAAAATAGTTTACTTCCTCCTCCCAACCCCAGCCCTTTTATTTTATCACTGTCTATTATTCTTTCAGATCTCAGCTCAATCACTACTTCCTCAGGGAAGACTTACCTAACTAAGTCAATTCTCATTATATTTGTTCAGAATGACATACAACCATTGTTTATTTAGTTGTTCATTCATTCATCCAAGACCCTATCATCTTTTACCTGGATTACTGCAAAAAATCTCCTAACTAATTTCCTTGATGTAGTATATACTCAACACAGTAGCCAGAGCACATCTTTTGAAAAGAAAGTCAAGGAACCTTCCAAGGTTTCCCATCTTCCTCGGGGTAAAAGCCAAAGCCCTTGCAGTGGTTTAAATCCTTCACATCCTTATCATTCACACCATACAGCCACACTGGCCTCTTCACTGCTATTCCTCAAACTCATCAAGTTCACTCCTCTATGTCAGGACATTAGTTCTCTCTTCCTAGAACGCTCTTACCCCAGACACCTGCATGATTTTCTCCTTCACTTCTTTCTGGTCGCAGCACAAACAGAGTATTCATGAGGTCTTACCAAATTTTATACAATAAAATAGCACACTCCCTACCTCAGCATTTCCTACCTCCTTTATCCTGTTTCATGTTTCCTCATAGCACTTATCATCTCCTGACATACTCTATTTTACTTGCTTATTTGCTATTTTTGAGTATCTTCGCCACCACCACCACTAGAATATAAACTCAATGAGAGCAGGGATTGTGTTTTATTTACTGTTATATCCCCATTGTCTCAAACCGTACCTGGCACACAGTAGATACTATATCGAAGATGATAATTTCCATAAAACAAGTCAGACAGATTTCCAAAGTAAACCATTTATACAGCCAAAAAAAACTTTAAATAAAAGTTCAAGTCATCTCATAATAACTAGGCAAAATCCCAATGCCCTTTGGGAATTCAGTCTAAACTATAGTTAAGAAAAGAAGATACAAGGTAAAAAAAAAAAATGTAAATATTCAAATTTATAAACTAGATGAAGAAAATTTTTAATTGCTTGCTTTTATATATTTTTCAAACTCTAAATTATCTTTAAATTGTCTTCATATAATGATATACTTATACACATAAAACACCAACTTGTAGGCTAACAGCCAAAGCACGAAATCTGTATGCAAGTTTCCCTTTAAGAATATGAGCTATGTAATAATACAGTCTATTAGTTGCAGAATCATAGAATTTTAGATCTAGAAGGGACCAAATAGGAAATCTTTTTCGACATTTTCATTTTGAAGATGAAGAAATTTGGTGTTGAAAAGATGAGCATTTTGGTTAGCATTTTAGTTTTCAGTGAGTCTCCCTCCGCCCCAAAAAATAACAATCTTTTTGTCATTGTTCTTCTTCCCTCTCATCTCAATAATATAACTCAGTTGTCAGACTAGTTCAAGATCTATTGATTATTCAGCTTCTGTTATTACTAAACAAGTCAAAGGTACACAATAAGAGAGAGAACCATAAATATTTAAAATAACTAAGAAAATAGGAGTTGATAAGCAACCTCTGGATCATTAAAATAACGCCTAATCATATTAGACCTAAATTAGAATATGTTATTCTTTTATTTTTTTCTTCTTTTTTTGATTTTACCATTCCTCAGTTTTAAGGCTTCAATCAGCAAATCAATCAAAATTATTTTATTGCACAGTTAATAAATGCAAGGCACTTCCCTAGACATTATAGGTGACCAAAAATATTTAAGACATGATCCCAGTCCTTAAGTCATTAGCAGTAGCTGACCCCAATCCACCTTTCTAAATCTTTCATAACTTTCCTATATAAAACTTCTCTTAAAAACAATGCCCTACTCCACCCTCATGAAAATACCTTGTATTTTTGCACGCCTATAACTCGAGTTATGCCTTGCTTCCTGCCTGTAATGTTTCTTCATCCCTTATAAAAAACTTACCAAGACTTCATAGCCCACATCAAATTTAACCTCTCTCTTAAAGTCTTCTCTGATCTCTTATGTGGCACACACTGGCTTCCACTCTAAATCATTTATATATTGTTCTTAGCTTCCAGCCAGATTATAATCTCCTGGAGGGCAAGGATGATGTATACTTCTTTGTGAACTCAGAAGTGCTCCCCATCTTTTATATTCCACGGCACACAGATACAATGTTAACATTTGTATGTCATGCTAGAGGAAACTTTCAAGGATGTTAGTGGCTAGAGGTGCTTGGCCTGGGTGCTCTAGCCACCCCAAACTCTATTTGACACCCTAAAGGCTCGAGGGATCAACATCTTGGAACACTTGTAACCCAAAGCACAAATTTTGCACAGCACACCAGTTGGGAAGCTGTGTCCCACAGTCCCTATCATGGTTCTAAGCCACAAAATATTTCTTGAATTAACATAATAGCACATGGAATGCACTGCTTGTGTTAGATTAAGTGAGCAAAGTAGGCAACAGATCTCAATACACACAGCATAACAAATGTTAGCTTGATATATCAAAGACTCTAAATTACCAACATTCCATTTGCAGAATTAATGAACAAACAATTCTATAGTAAGGGGAGATGTGCTTAAAAAGTAGCTCAGAGCTTTATTAGCTTTAAAAGATAAAGTAATCCATAAATACCTAGGGTTGTGGGTTGAATCGTTTCTCCCATAAAAGATATGTTGAAATCCTAATCCCTGGAATCTCAGAATGCAACTTTATTTGAATAGAGTTGGAGATAATATTAGTTAAATGAAGATGAGGTCATACTGGAGTAGAGTGGGCTCCTAACCTAATATGACTGGTGCCCTTATCAGTAGACAGCCACGTGAAGACACAGAGACACAGGGAGAACACCATGGGACAAGGAAGGCAGAGACTGGAGTTATCTTGAGCAACTTGTATAGTCTATGGTCTAGGATAGGACAACCAAGTCTTTCTCCACAGCTTCCAGGCAAAAGAAGCCCACTTTTTCCATCAGTCTAGTATAAGAGAAAGCTAAGACAGAGAAGTCTTAAGTACATGCCTTCCTGTGCATAATCTAAATCTGAAGGTAGCGCCCAGTAAATTGATGTAGAGAATAAAATTTTATCCAGCAGCTGAATAGTCAGCAGAAAAATATATGAGTAATATTAATGCTATTTATCAGAATAATTATTTACTACCATTCCCATTTCTCCTATTTAAGTTAAAATTTAAAGAGAATGTAATACTGAGATACAAAAACAGATAAACAGAGAGCCTTGATTACAGCCACTTCAAACACAATTCAACTTCTTTTATTTAAGTTTAATTGTATTTCTATCTTCTATTTTAAGTAAATCTCACGCATTCATTTTTCTTGTTAATTATAACAATAAATGGCCAATGGCATTTATCAACTGCTCACTGAAACAAAGGAACTGTATTAAGGCTGACATGAATGATTAACCTGATTAGAGAAATGTATATAATAGCTAGTTTTACAATAAAGATTACAGATCAAGGACCAGTATCAGGAAGTTCTTTTTGTTATTCCTCTAAAAAATACTACATAGACCTTCTGTGAATAAGTCCAAATGATCCAAATGAATAAGTCCCACACCTCACATGGCCAATAGCACCAAAAAATGGCTTTAATCCTTTATCTCCCAAGGTATAGCTACTTCCTTCCAGGCAGAGTTCAGAACTTGAGATTTCTTTTCCATAAATTTTATTCACAAGCTGACTTTTCATGGTATCATTCCTTGTATAATAAATTGAATTTTCACAACTGAAATTTACAGCAGGGCAGCAGAGTGTATAGTAGCCTTTTCACAGCAAGATTGTCCCAATAATTCCTACACTATGTAATTTCAGTTAAAGCTGCTAACCATGGACTATAATTAAGTTAACATTCAAGACTTTACCACACCTCTTTATAAAGTGTAAACACAATTTGGCATACAACTGATATTTTTGAAGTGTGTGGATTCTCTTTCATTCATACAGTTGAACTATCCATTGCACACTTGAAGTTCCACACATAGACACCAAGCACCGAAGGAAACAGGAAATGTTATGCTAACATGACTATAGTATTGATGAATAAAAAACATAATCCCAAGGCTAAGCTGCCAAATAAGTAGTGAATTAATTTCTGTAAAGTACTCCAATATTACAAAGGTGTGTTGAAAGGTGTCTGCTCATGTTTCAAATTAAACGCACTGCTGGTCAGCATTAGCACCTCAGCTTTGAACACCAGCCATTTGCCTATAACACTTCAGGGGCTGGGAAAAACGGATTTGCCGTTCACACTGGAATAATTAGAACATGTCAGGAAGAATTAATTTCCTCATTTTTCAAAAGGATACACAGAAATTACCATGTTATTATATGACAGGGTCCCTTGGAGAATTATATTAAATTTAATTTCTAGCGCAGCCCACACAACAAATTAAAGTCATAAATAAGATGGAAAGAAGCAGGACGCAGAGCATATGTTTATGGCAATGAGTGAAGCCAAGGGACCAGAAACAACTATCTTCATTTCATTTTATTTAAATCAGCCAGACACTGTGTATCTGAATGACAGCACTTGTTAATGGTGCTGAGATTATAGGCTCCTTAATTTTAGAAAACAGAAGCAGTCAGTCAGTGTCTGAAATAGTACATTTCCTACAATGCAAAAATTAGTATAAATTTACTTCCCATTCAAATCCATTTCTTTTTCCCCTGCAGCAAGTTTAACAAAGATAAACTTATTTTTAATAATATTGTTTCTCTATTTGTCTTCTCTTTGGGCAATTTCTTGAGTCAAAAAAATGAGAAAAGTAAAACAGAAGAGTCACCAGGATACATGAAATTTGTAAACATACTGTTTGTCCAAAATACAAGTTTCCTGCTCCATCCTGTAAATACATCTACCAATTCAGAGGTGAGAGATAAATTTCTCTAAAGAAAAATTTGTTTTTCATCTTAATTTAAAAATGTCTTTCTTACACTGCCTATCAAATTGGAGTGAAACACCCTAAAAGCACTAGACTTTTTAGCTATTCATTAAGCCCAAATACGTATATGGAACAGAAAAGATTATAGAGCCCACTAATAATATAGCCACCACTCACGGCCAGAGACCTCCCTGCTTCCTTCTCCTGCTTAACACTCTCTTCTCAAGTATCACCTCTTTCCCTTCCGCCTCATCTAGCCATGGGTAGTCAAGAAAGGATTCTCACTTATGATCATATCATCCACTCTGAAATCAGCCCAAGCACAACATAGAAATATTAATAAAACTTTAATAGATGTATTATAAAATATTAATGATATTATTGACTCCCTCCCTTCTCCTTGTACATATGTACACTTTTATTTGATATTTAAATTATGGGTAAAATAACCAGACTGGAATCAAGTACATATGACTCTCCTAATTTTTTCCTACATACTATAAAAAACTCCAAGTGTCCTATAGAAATTAATGTTCTTGCATTGAGAAGTCAGCATCCTCTCCAACATTTAAGGTTGGCATTTTAGACCTACCAGCAAATCAAATGCTTCAAACACCAGCTATCAAAACAATTTATATTGTGTTATTTACCAATTCAAAATGTCCTAAGAATGTATAATTATATTGTATTTCAACCTGAAATATTCTCAATGTATAATAGCAAATGCAAAAAAATTTTTGAAGGGGTAATATTTAGAAAACTATTTAAAATTACTAAAGTAAAAACAATGAAAAAACTGCCAAAAAAGAAAGTCACTTATAATTTAGCTAACTTTTTTCTCCTTCCAACATAGATTTAATCACCACATATTCACCTACAGATTCTAAATCATAAACGTTAAGATTACTCATAGCCCCAGAAACATGCTGGCATTTTATCATGCTTAATAAGTGAAGACATTCTTAAGGTGAAAAAGGAGTTTGTACACTGTAAGAAATGACTGTCGTGAAACTGAGCACTCCCTTGGGTGCAACAAACTTTAAATAATTTGTGAATCAATTAACTGGCGACTCTCTTCATAACACAGATTTCACACTCCCAGGTCACTGCATTATCAGCCTGATACGAATCATAACATTTTGGAGAAAAGTTCATAATTGAAATCATTAATTAATTTAACAGGACTTTTAGTTATGCATTGCATTAAACAGCTGTAAAGGAGCAGAGATTAATTAGTTGTTTCTCTGACAATTTTCACTGCTGCTATTACTTGGTGGAAAACTTTTCAACTTGTAAAGCACATCATGCTCTCTACAATCTGATAGTGACCTATCGAAGCAATTTAAAGTTGAAGGAACTATAATTTCTCTAAAATGAAGTCTGGAACCTCTGAGGTGTTTCTCTGGAAGAAAAAAATTTTTAAATAACAAACATTACAAAACTTGACATTCTCTTTATGTGAAAATGAAACCTGCATCAGGAATAAAGTCTTAAAAGTATATATCATAAGTAGCTCACAGAAATAAAGAAACCAAGATATATATAGCTAACGTTTTCCTGAAGCTAGCAAGATGATATGCATTCACATATTTTGCATATTCTTCTTTTTCTCTTAAAAATAAAAATAAAAACTACTAACCACAAATAAACTGTATTTATGTTAACACCCAGTGCCTTTACTACTTAGGATTTAGAACCATTTGACTGACCTACAAGTTGTCTAGCAAATTAATTGGCTGAAAAAGTATAGGTAAGTTCAAAAAGCAACTCAAAAAGGACCATTTTAAAGAAAAGTGACAAGCAATTTTTTCAACACATCATTCCAAACTCTTTTCATATCACATCACACTCTGTACAACTTCAGCATCTTAACAGCTTAATATCTCATTTGCTATAGTAAAGGCACTAAAAGGTATATCATGGAGATTCTAATAAAATAGGTAATTTCCTAGAAAAATCCACATCTTACTGAAATTAATTAGTTGAAATTAAACATTTTCCAAGTTCATATCAGGAAATAATCAATCGCATCACCAAAAAACACTCAAGTGTATTTTTTCAGCCTAATCCCTTTCCTCATCTCCTTTGCCCCACATGTGGCAATGATATTGAATTCTTACAATTCTCAAAACATACTAGGCCCTTTTAATATCTAGGTGCTTTTACAAATGCTATACCCTCAACTTAGAATATTCTATCTTTACATCCCCTCTAAGTAACAACCTATTACTCCTTTGAGAAGCAACTCAAATGTTAACCTATTCAATGAAGCCTTCCCCCAACTCGCCCTGGCAAATTTCAAATTTCTATGTATCTTACTTCATTCATCTCTCAATTCTAAGACTAATACATTATTATAATTTGTCTCTTTACGTGTCTCTCCATTAGATTTTTAAGCCACTTAAAGGCTGGCTTTAGTGTGCTATTCACATTTAAATCTCAAACATGTCTGTCTGGAACATATTAAGCTCTCAGTAAATGTCTGTTTATTAAAAAAAAGAATGAATAAATAAACATGCACAGATTTATTTCCACATTTCATTTCAATAATATTTATTGAGCGTTTGTTACAAATCAACCACAGTGTTAGGTGTTGACAAAATCTCCACAAATTCTTAAAGTAAAAAAAATGAAAAAAAGGTAGCTCCTCTATATTTTTTAAGACATTTGACCTCATCTATTTTTTTTTAGTATTTTGTTTAAAAATTGGTAATTATTGCTGTTGCTGTTTTTATCTTCTACTTATGAGTGACATCATATGGTATTTGTCTTTCTCCCTTGGGTGGTGAACATGATGTAGTCTACACAGAAATCGAAATATAATGATGCACACCTGAAATTTATATAATGTTATAAACCAATGTTACCTCAATAAAAAAAAAAGAAGAAAAAATTGGTAATTATTATCTAACAAAATTTGGAGTAGGACGACAAGAAGTAAAAACTAAAAAATATATTATTTTAGGATATCTTCTGTCGTCAAAGACCCTTTGCAACAAAAAATCCCTTTTCCAGGAGTCAAATTTAATGAACATGTTAAATAGTTTATGCCTGTGGTTCTACCAAGGCTCCCTTGGTAAATATACATACACGAAAGTAAATTAGAACAAGCAGTGTTTCCCTACTTGAGCAGAATAATGAATCTTTGTCTTTTATAAAGTCACACTAATCACAGGGCTGTTTCCTCTTTTAGATGCATTATTTCCAATAATTCACTGTGGAGGTGAGGCAAATGGTAATGGTTCATGTCTTATCATTCACATTTTCTCATTTATATCTTTATACCTCACTTATTTATCATTCCAGCCCACTATAATGGCAAGGATAAGTTGGCATTTTCTTAAAAGTGTCGTCCTTTAAATAAGAATCTGTGGCAATTTTGCTCTTTTAATAAGGTTGTTTCCTGATTCCAAATAGTTTCTTTATCTAAATGTAATTGGTCACCTCAGAGTTCTCCTAAGAACTTAATAAGATAACATATGCAACTCAATAAATGTTAGTTCTCTTCTGTCCCTCTTACCCTGAAACACTTACGACCCAGGGAACATGCCCAAAAGCAGGTTGATATTATGGAATGATTCTGACATGGTGTGCATAGTTGGCTTCCACTCTGTAGACATTTAATGGAATTATTTAATAAGAAGTTAAAGACACTGAAAAGTGAAGTATCTATCTTTGTTATAAATAGTTGAATGGACGAACAGTGAAGTTAAGAGTGATACAGAGTGAGGATGAGTTCTGCCTAAGATTATAGATTGCTACTAATGTGTCTACTTTTTCTCAGCCAATTCCTCCTTGTGACTAAGGCAGCTGACCAAGGTTAGATTTAAAGCCCAAAGAATAGAACAAAACAAAGTTAACTTCCACATAGAAATCAAATTCATAATATTTGCTGTATTTGCCCTAACATAAAATTTCATTTATTTTAGTTACCTTAAGAGCTACTAGAACCAATGGTACTTTAGGGAGGTGACATCTGGATAGCATTACACAATCCCAAGATCCAGAAGAATCCTGAATCAAGAACAGAATCCATATCTAAAAATGTATAAGCTTGGATTCTACCTGAAGATTCACATTAAAATATATAAACAAGATGACACCAGAGTAACATTAGATCTATTACTTTAGACTCAATAAATCAGGGAAACTGTAACTTATATAACCCACCAACTCTGTAAATTCTTTCCCAACAAACAGTGAATCATTGTTCTCCTTTATCTGCCATCTTATCTGAATATACATATGCTTTATTTCTTGTTCTGCATTTCACTCTACCAAGACACTTAAAATTGCCCCATGATTTGTATATTTACGTATTTGCCCAACATGGTTGCAGCCATGTGGGTGTTTTTATATCCTTATTCATAAACCAAATCTGTCTATCCACAGCACTATTTAGGATTTTCATCAACATGTCTCGATCATGCACCTATTACTGATGATGTTCTTATTACACTCTACTACCAATGAAAGTACTCTTTCTTACCTATCTCTGGACTTTAAAGCACGTTTTTGTAGTTGTATCTTTGAGCCCAAGTTTATCCTATTCCACCTTGTCTGACTACCCTTGAGGAGGCTGATTTTACAATCTTGACCTGGAGTTCAATGAGGCTTAGAACTAGCATACCTGCCTGCTTTCAAACTCTCCTCTGGGGTAGAATCATATAGCAATTACATATTGAACAAGTCCATCTCCTTGTACATAAGTGTGCTTACAAAGGTTCATTTACAGTTAGTATGGCAGAAGTATCTGGGTCAATGCCAATTTTTAGTGTGGAATCCTTAGTTTTTTTCTTTAATTGTCATACAATGACCATAGACACATCTTACTCTCAAGAAGATATGTAAGAATGCAAAATGAAAGAAGGGGCAGAGGAGATGAGAAAGTACAGAGGAGAGTAGCAGGAAGAGAGAAGGGGAAGAGAGGAAAGTCATAGGAAAGAGAGAGGAAATAGAGGGAAAGAGAAAGGAGGAAAGAGAAAGAAACTGTCTAGTATTAACCCTAGGAATGTGGCAGGGGTTGGGGACAGGAAAAAAAGAGGTCATAAAAGCCAACTGTACTCATTATTTTCTTTCTAAAATATTTCCTCTTTTACAGAGAGAGGTTGGAAAAATGAGGTAAGTGAATTACCTTTACAAATACTCATTCTTATTTGACTTAATTAGTTTCATGGAGCCGATAGCCCCACACCTTGCTTAAGAATTTCAGTGGTCACATTTCTGCATAGTCAAAGTGATCCCAAACAATTTCTCCAATGTATTACACATATAAACAAGTTTTTCTTCAAAACAGGCACGATGGTCATTTTTTCCTCCGTTTTTCTCTTCAACAAACATAGTTATTATAGAAAACGAAAGGAAAATTCCACTCTTCATTCATGTTTGCGTTCCTCTGACTTGCTAAAATATCCTGGCCTGTAGCATAAGATATAATTCCATGTATATCTATTTCTTTTTTCCCTAAAAAGAAGACTTTTACATGATTTAATTATACGAGATTTAAATAGAGCAGCAAGTTTTTCTATCCATGGCTCTGGAGAGATTTTCGTTTTCTTTTTTTTTTTCTTTCTTTCTTTCTTTCTTTCTTTTGTCCTTTCTTCCTTTCTTTCTTCCCTCCTTTCTTCTTATATTTTTCTTTATAGACTAAAAATTATTTTATCAAGAAGTTTCATTTTATTGAAAATTTATTATTAAAAATATGTGGCAATTATCATTACAAGTCTGTTTTTCTTTGCTTTGTGATACAGACTCTTCACAAAAGCACTTAATTTTTTAAAGCCAAAATTAAGATATTATTAGAGTTGAGAGAAAGAGCATAGTAGTTGAGTCAAACAACCCTGAATTGGAATTCAGCTTCTATCATTTACTGTGTTACACTTGGGAAAGTTGATATACCACTCTGAGCCTCAATTTTATCAACTATAAAAATGGATTTCTACCTCATTAACTATGAGGATTAAATGAGAAAATTCTCATGGCAAATATATATATATAATTTAACACAACATCTGGCACAATTAAGCACTTAATACATGGTGTTATTAATAGATTATATGCCACTCGTGGAGTACAAAATTTATCTTCCTAATGATTTCACCAAAACAAGCAATGGAATTAGTGTCCTGTGGAGGAGACTTAGTTCTTTAAAAACAATGGTAGACCAAAGAAAATAAAGATCAAGACTTAAGAAAAAAAACTTGCTTACTTTCAAAAAAACTTGCTTACTTTCAAACTATGGGTTGAATGAGTGCTAAAATCAATTTTCTGAGTGCCCATCAGCATTTTTTTTATTAAAAAGTAAGGGAGAGAATGGAAGGGAGGAGAAAGGAAGCAAAGGAAGACGAGGCAAGGAGAGGAAAGAAAAGAGAAAGGAGAACACATTGCACATATTAGGGATAAGTATAGTTCATGAAAACATTTTATTTCAGTTATATTCATTGCATACTGAGTCAGGATAGAAATTTATTTCTTACTTTGAATCACAGTCAAAAAAGTTTGAAAGCCTCCTAACTTAATGGGAACTAAAACATGTGAATCCATCAGCTTTCATGTAATGGGGAAAGAGCCAACCACCTTGCTCATTCAAAGTTTTCTCCAATTCATGGAATGTAGGAATTGAAGCCATCTAGTGCTCTTTGGGATATCCTGCGGTATTTTCTTATTTGAAATACTGTAAGCAGAAGTAGCTACCTATCAGAGTTTATCCAAAGGCAAGAGGGAAAAACTAGATGGCTTCTGAATAACCATTCTAGCTCTAGGATCACGAAGCAAGCAATGATTTAAAATGAAGAAAAGTTAATGCAATTAAAGGATTTAAGATGTCATTCTTTTCACATTCAATAAATTCAGGCACTTACAAAATAAAAGACCAAGGAAAGGACTCTTCTAAAAATCTGATGGATTTGTGGAATAAAAGGACAAGAAGTGCCACCAACGATGTTTTACTATAAGAAACTCAGATATATTCATCTCTCCTTTGCAAAGTGTATAAGGTATGTGTGGGGTTTGGGGTGGCAGGTCAGAGAGCGGTATACAAGAGGAAGGTGCATGTAGGTGCTTGTGTTCACTTCAGTCTTATTTCAAACCAAACCAGTATGGTGGTCAGCTGTCAGCCAAAGAGAACAGGGGAAGGAACAGAGCCAATCAAGCTGTGTTAAGTAACCCAGTCATTCCACAGAAATCTGTACAGCTCTTGTTCCCTGGCAGTACAGCTGGCAACAGCACAGCAGTAATTTGAGGGGTTTTCTATAGGGTGCTTATGAGTTTGATTTCACTGTTGGCTTCTCGCCATTGCAACCTATACACTGGGTAGCTCTGTTTGTGAGTTACCCAACTATGTGCTTAGATGATAAAGAATCAGATTTTTCAGTTGTAGGCATGAAGTCAGCTGAGTTTTCACTCTGCCAAATGTTTCCTTTTTTTCCAACTCCCCAGGTTAAGAAAAATACAGGGTTTGTATTGCCAAGCACTTTTCCCCTACACTTTGAGCCATGCATTTCTTTGGGAAACTAAATTCTTTCTATTTTACCCATAACTCATCAAACTGTTTTCTCCGACAACTTAAATCTTTAGAGCCTTTTAAATACCACTTCTCTCATTTTCTCCCCACTACTCTCCTTTTCTCATACTTTCCTCTTAGCAATCAAAAAAATATATATAACTTGTCACATTTGAAGTAAAGGGGATGAATATAATTCAATTGCTGAGGTTCAAAATGATGTTTTACATGTGACCAAAAAACCTTCCATTACCTCTCTACTTTCATATGACTTTCTTCTGATACTCTTAAAGGATCCGACGGAGTTAAACAGTAACGAACTACTGATCTTCATTTGGGTGAACTGTCATGTACCTGGGAATATTTAATTTTGAGTTAACATCAGCTGCTTCTTATATGAATATATCATCTCATCTTATAGAATATCCAATCAATAATATATTCCAAAACTGTTCTTATATTAGAAACTGAACTACTCTCACCAGTGCTACCATTTAAAAACCAAAAGCCAAAATTATGGGGGTGAAGTGGGGAAATAAGTAGAAGATATACAATGAAAATACTTGGAATATACTGTGAGGCATGGTGAATGAGCAGAAGTATTGATCTTCTCCACCCTTTTGGCTCAGCAGGGTAAAATTAGAAAATGTTCCTTCTTCCTTCTCAAAATATATAAACCTCCAATATGATGCCCTTCATTTGTAAACAGACATGCTTCTCCACATCAGGGCCACCAGAGTCACCCACTCCCTCCTACTTCAGCCAGGATACCCAGTTACTTTCTTTCCATAGCTACAGACATCAGGAAGTCCTCCTCATCACCCAAATTCCATTTTAAGGGGTGTTTCATTTCCATTGCTGAACACTGGTAGTGGAAGTACGAAACGTCAAAGCCCACTATCAGCAATTCATCAAAAGAATGTTATTAAAGTTAGATTTCAAAATGAGATTTTATCCCAAAACCACTTAAAAGACAGTAGTTAGCCACCACAGTACTCTCAATAGTATAATTCAGCCATATTATGGGGAAAATGGGTTTCGGTAGGTTGCCCAAAGAACCAAATCACCATCTATAACATGGTTTCTGTATGAATATCCATTCCAAATTCCAAACAACAAACTTTCAGAACTTTACCGATTGGTAAGTTGGGAATTGCCTACAAATACATCCCTGTGTATACTTCAAAGTAGTCTTTTTGTGATATAAAGAAATGCTAAAAAACCAGGTAACTGAGGATCAGCTGTTCTTAAGTCAGTCATATGCTTTACAAAAGGCGGGAGCACAAATTTAAAAAAGCAAGAATTCAATGTGAAAGTTATAAATTGCTTCCTCATTTACTATATAAGAAGTCTGGGATTTTCAAATACAGTACTTGGAAGTATGTATGAACAAATGATTATTAGTGGCTGTAAACATTGTTAATATAATGACAAGAGTGATAACCATGCCAGTACTATGTATTACGGGTAATGTGGAAAATATAGACAGTTTCTAAAAGTACATATATTATTATATTCTCCTGAATATAAGTGATTCAGATGCTGCCTAAAAAAAATACACAAAGTTTCTAAGCTGAGGGCACTAGGAAAGTTAACACAACTACAAGTCCATCTGTTCTCATGAAAATTCCAGAGAAATAACCTAATATACACTTAACCATCTGTAAAACCCAATGTCTTGTTTTCATATATGAGCAAGGCTATGGGGATCCATAAAAATGTCATCTGGACAGAGCTTTGAACATCTAGCATCAGAACTTATCATAAAGCCCCCAAATGTACTGTACAGGTATGATGCCTAAAAGGTCTTCTAATAAAAGCCAATTTCAAATGATTAAGAAAAGCTAGCTTGCTATAGAAAGGCACACAATGATCACAGACAAAGCCTGGATTCAGAGCAAAGATAGATGGGCATAAATTATGAAGGTATTTGTAGGAAATAACACATGGACTTTTCAGTAAAAATTAGAAGAGAATTTCACTTAAGAAACTGGGGGGAGGGAGAGGGAGATATTAGGCCCTCTCCCAAGGTAGCACAAAATATAACTGAATATATCATTGTTCTCCCATTTTTAATATAAATAAGATATTGAGACTTGTAGCACTCAAGACTTGTGACTCGAAGGACCACATACAATGATATTTGCAATTCTGCAGTATGCTGTGGAATCGTGTAGCTATGACTAGTGGCTTTTGTGGAGCAGCTACTACACTCCAGACATCTCGGCTTTTCTACCCAGTGGTCAGAAGTGTTACCCCAGAGGTCAGAAGTGTTACCTGTAACCAACAGCACTGTGACATTCTTGTTCATCTGCTGAGCCTGAAGTCCCACAGCAGATGAAGACTCTGATGTCTACTCAGGACTTCCAAACCTTCCCCCAGAGAACATGTGCTAGTGGACACCACATAGCACATGTTCCTCACTCCTTCTTCACCCACCTCTCTCTGCCTTCAGTAATCCCTTTCTTTGCCAGCATGCTGTCCTTCAGGCATAGAAGATATGCATTAAAATCAGAGTCTTGCTAACCATTACTGTCAGTTCAGTTGGGGATGGAAGGCCCACTCATTCAGTTGCACCCGTTGGAGTAGCTCATCATTCTGGGTGT
This sequence comes from Ceratotherium simum simum, assembly GCF_057802395.1. Taxonomy (NCBI): domain Eukaryota; kingdom Metazoa; phylum Chordata; class Mammalia; order Perissodactyla; family Rhinocerotidae; genus Ceratotherium; species Ceratotherium simum. The sequence continues at coordinate 13,818,520 of NC_141906.1, read as the reverse complement.
TGTGGGTATTTCTGAGTATTTCTAATCACTTGTGAAGTCTCCACTGAAGAAGCATGTTGAAGCGGTATGTCTTTGTCTGTAAGTGGACAAAAGTGTCAGTGTGTGCGCATTTTGGGTAAAGTTGTATGTGTGTGTGTGTATATATGTATATGCATAACTACATATTCAAACATCTGAGAGTATAAGAGCTGCATGGAACTGATTTTATCATTTTCCTTTTGAAGTATATCATACAGACAAATAGTTACAGTTAATATATAGCATTTTATAAATTAAATCACTGTCTTTGTGTGGCGGGATCCAAAAGGACAATAGGGTATGCCTCTCACATAGCAATTAGGGTGAGACAGAGGGGAACACTGTGTTCTTTCTTTGCACCCAAAACAACAAGTTAGAAAATAAATCTGTTTGGAAAAATGATCTCAGGTGTTGCCAGGGGAAGCAGAGTTAGAGAAGTTTGAGGTTTCTTCTCAAGAAAAACTGACAGCATGCCTTCATATTAGACAGTAAGTGTCTATCCACTAAGATTATACAGGAATGAGAAAAGTATTCTTATCAAGAAAGTAAAGTTCAAATGAAATGTTGTTTTTCAAGGATGATTCTAAAGAAGGCCCCAGTGTTTGAGGTTTTCATCAGTGATTCTAAGAAAACAATTTATAGTGCTTTAAGTGAAACAAAGGTAAATGGCATTTCACTGCGATGTGCTGCTATGGCCTGTATGACTTGAACCGTACAACTAAGATTTCCTAGGATTTTGTTTTCCCTTAGAAAGGAAAAGAGGAAGAAAAATTTTTACATAGTCATGAGGCACAGGGCAAGAAATGGACAAATAAATAACTGTTAGCTCAGTGTAAAGGATCCCTGAAGAGAGGGAAGAAGCCCAGGAGATGTGCACATCAAATAACAATGGAGAATATGGCTATATTTCAGCTCAAACCAATATTCCCTTTTCAGGAATCATCCCCTCTGGCTCACTGCTGATAATCCATAGATAGCGTAGGAGTGAGATGAGTTCATGAGTAAGATGAACAGGGATGCTCCACGGCAGGTAAATAAATTTGTTTCCACTGAGATAATTACTCTTACCGTGTGTCACTGCTCTCATGGCATAAACAGGACAGGTGATGACATCCTATAAAATGCAATTTTTATTCCTATACTCCTGACATTGAGATAGATAACTCATTCAGCTCTCATGAATTTTTTTTTGCTCTGAAGCTATGAGTGGGTTTTGTTATTGTTGTTGTTCTTGTTTTCTTGCCTTTTTAAAAAATGTTATCATCAACTGTGCAATACTGTCAAGAGACAGGGAGAAAAATAAGACTGTCATTATTTTAGTCTACCTGGTCCTCTATAAAGACTACATATGTTTTTATGTGAGATAGCTGAATATAGCTATTTTACTTGGATTTTTTCTAAGGTTAACATCTGCATAATATAATCCGTATAGAGTATCTATATCCTCAAATCAATGCCCTTTCCCAAACCTCACGTCCTTTCAGATCTAACCTAGGCAAGAAACAAGGAATCACAAGACTGTACTAACAAACAATTTTTCCAACTATAATTCATTAGTACCTTATTTCAAAAGCATATGAACACTGACAAAATGGTTAATCCTCATTAAAAACTAAGATTACATGACATAATTGCATGTAAATAAGAAAAATGAATTAAACTCTTACCCTTTCCTATGTCGGGCACTGGTTGTGAATCATATATACAATTAGAGTTATATTGCTAAGCTAAAAATATTGGTAAAGATCTAAAAATGACAAACAGTGCCTTTTAAATTAATGTCTTATTAGTTGAGTGAAGTACACTGACAAAGAATAATTTATGCTTATTCAAACTGCACTCGACATCTTCAGGTGTTTCCAAATGAGCTCACAGAAGAGTGATTAAATGCATCTGATAACAAGCCACACATTGCTGAAATTACTTACCGCCTCATTTTATGATTAATTAAACATGTAGATTAAAGTTGCAAAAGAATTTAGATTAATGAGCAAGTTAAGTCTTGCTGATATAAGTGAATTGGGAATTGGATGCTCTGTGGAACTTTATAAACATGCATTTTATAATGAATAAGACAAGGCTACATGCAGAATCATGGCCACCAGGGCCTTTTGACGATGCAGTCTTTTTTAACATGGTTTGACAGCTTTCAAATAACATTCTTCTATAGGCTTTAAACTTTGTGCTTTGCTGTAAAACACAAGACTACATAACTCATGTACCAGGAGTACGATTATTTTCGAGCTCTCTAAGGTAACGGCCCCCTGTAGCAGCAGCTGTTCAGAAAAAATTACAAGCTCAATTGTTATTTTAATCAGAGATAGTTCTGTAGTTAAAAGCAGTTATGCAACTTGTAAAATTATATGACACCTCATCAGTACCTTCTCTTCAACACTTCTTCCTCCAAAAGTAAAACCATGCCCAAAAAGTCATAGCTTTCCAGAGGACTTATTAGCAAAGCAGGGTGCTCAGTCATTCATAAAATATTCAAAGCCATTTATTAGCAAAGTTTCTGTGCTAGGAGAGGTAATGTTTAAATTTATGATGACTCTTATCAGTTCCAAGAGTGTGTCAAAATATCTGCTGGGGTTTGCTGAGTATCCAATTTTTCTCTTTTAAGATCAGCTTTACCTAATCCAAGTAGCGTAGATTGTGTCAAAAACCAAGTTGGACTTTATGATTTTTGAGGGCAAGAGAAATTCATGTTGTTCACAGAGATGTAGTTCATTCTCCTTTGCAAGAGATACAGAGGTAGAGAGAAATTGGGCCAAAGTTACTAAACTAGTTTATGGTTTAAAATCTATTCCATTTTTATTACTAAGCTTGTAGCACAATGTCATTTATTACTACCATAGCATAATGAAGACACTCCTACAAATTCTTTGGGGGTTTTTTGTTTTTTTGTGAGGAAGATCAGCCCTGAGCTAACATCCATGCCCATCCTCCTCTTTTCGCTGAGGAAGACCAGCCCTGAGCTAACATCTATTGCCAATCCTCCTTTTCTTCCCTTTTTCTCCCCAAAGCCCCAGTAGACAGTTGCATGTCATAGTTGCACATCCTTCTAGTTGCTGTATGTGGGACGCTGCCTCAGCATGGCCGGACAAGCAATGCATTGGTGCACGCCCAGGATCTGAACCCCGGGCCGCCAGTAGTGGAGTGCACGCACACAACCGCTAAGCCACGGGGCCAGCGCCTCCTACAAATTCTTTGAATGGATCCAATCTGCTATCTAAAATATAGCTCTAATTCTTTCTACTTATTTTCAGACCTTATGCATGATTCATTTCTTGGCAAGAGTGAGATTATTATAGTGTTAATTTTTTTTCCTTTTAATTCAGATTTTTTACTGTCTAAAGACTTACCAAGAAATTTTTACATAGGATTAAAAGGTGCTGCTTCATGACACAGGTGGCAAATTAGCATCATTAACCCCACATATTTATCATATGGACATAATTGCCCATTTGGAGATTTATGTTAATGAAATATAATATTGAGACATAAGTCTCTGATTATACCGAAATTTATTAAAAGTTAAAAATCAGCTTTATAAGCAGTCAAAATAAAATAGTTTCCATTTGATCTGTTTATTCTCTTTCAGTTTTATTAAGCCAGTGTCTTTCACCAAGTAATGCAAACTACATTTTATCACCACAAAAGGTTATTTTCAATTTATAAGCTTTTCCCCCTTGTAGTTCAACTTGAATATAATAGTAAAGATTTCTAGGTAGTATACTTTTTCTTTATATGAAAATTTAAATTCCTCATTTATACCCTTTAAAAGAAGAAATCTGACAACAAAGTGGTATATCAGCCTGAAAGAGGCTAGGTTAGATATCTAAAAATAATTCCTTTGCAATCATAAAATGTATTTGGTATGTGCTAGAAAGACATAGATTATTTAGACAGAACAACAAGCCACCGAATTGTAAGGAGCAGGATCTTTCTGCTCCAGTCATTGCCATGTTATTTTTAGGCCCCACAAATCATGAATTATGTCCTGGAGTTACTAATAATTTAATAGAAATTGTGTCATTCCTATGGCATTTTAATAAAAGAAGATACATTTATTTCTCCATGAAAGTAATTTTTATAAAACAGCTTTAAGTCCTAAATACTGAACATACTTAGCTATTATATGTACTTACTATTAGCATATTTTAATTTTTCTGATAAATACTTTATATAGTTTACCTGCATAGAGTACATAAATTTACTGGTTACTTAAAGTTAAGAATTATACGTTTATCTGAAATGCCAAAATAGGTACTTCACTCTGAAATTATGAATAAATGGGCAATTTAAAATATCCCACATCAGCCATAATGTAATATAAAAATTCTCAAACATTATTTTCATTAAATCAAGATGGAAATTTATTATAACACATATTTTGTTTTATTACACAACACACAGTCATGTGGGCTATGAACCTTGCATTTCTAAGAGGAGATTAATATTTTCTCTATTTCATGTATAGCTTGAGAAAAAGTAAAAAAATACCAGAGACTAAAATTAGATGACTAAACTCATTTTTTGCATGTGATTGGGCCAAGGTTTGTCAAGGTGAACTATGAATGCATTAAAATCCACAATACTCCAGGACATAATTATTAATATTGTTGACTCCTTGGTTTCAGTTCACGCCCTATATAGGAGTTTTGTGAGATTCATGAAAAGCCTCTCAACACATTTATGAGCATCCCGGAGGCAACATGTCTTAAACTAAAAACAAGGTAGCTATCAACCAAGCAAACTGTCATCAAGGCCAGACTAAGGTTCATAAATGCAAAGAACCAGTCTACAGCAAAGTGAGTAGATGAAGTCAGGCGCCACCCCATGCCAGAGCCTTGCCAACTCAGCACCCAGCAGTTGAGATACCAGGTAGACGACTAAAGGTGGCTCTTCACTTGGCAGGATCAGCAGCATTATGTACTATACCTGTGAGTCGTATATGTCAATGAAAATATTCAACAACCAAAAACAGTGCTGAAAATTGGCTCCATAACTATTATGGTTTATCACTTTTTATTCTACTGACTGTGCAAATTCTTTTTTATTATCATTATTTCTTTTATTGAGGTAACTGGCTTATAACATTATAAAATTTCAGGTGCACATCATTATATTTCGATTTCTGTGTAGAGTACATCATGTTTACCACCCAAAGACTAATTACCATCCATCACCATACACATGGACTGTGCAAATTCTTTAGTTCTCTTAACCAACCACAGAATTAGTTACCTGGAAGAGTGCTCAATTTTTCCTTCAGTGAAGAAGTAAATGATTTCTGTTTTCTAGATTAGTTATGCTAGAAGCACTTTTAAAATCTCCATGTATCCCAAAATACTTTTGTGAGTAAGTGCACATTAACAATGGTCTTCTATAAGTCGATTGGAGATTTAAAGTATGATTATTTTGTAAAGTCAAAGGTTTCTAAACTTTACTCTGTGCCTTATGTCATTTCCATGATGAAAAATTGAGATTAAAATGGATTTTATTTATAAAATAAATAACTTAAAAGGATACAAATGAGTTCAAGACTTGGGAAAATCTAGGATGTACTGATACTCCTCTTTCTAATCTTTCATTTGATAGATATGTGCCCTATAAAAAGTAACATTTCTGAAAAATATTGGATTGTGGTAGTAAAATGGTTTAATTTGTCTGTAAAGTTTACCCAATAATCCCAATAGTTTTAAACAAAAGCAAAATCTACGAGATATAAAGAAACTGGGTGTTAAGGTTACCTAAGCCTTAGTATTGGACCACAAAAATGCAATGAAATCTTCATTTGCGACGGAAATAGAAAATAAATGGGAACATCAGTTATACTCATAAATTGTATATGTTATACCTGGGCTCTTATACAAAGTGATTAGGGGTCACAAAGTCCTTCTTGAAGCATTTTCCTTTCCTCATCAGAAAATATAGAAAGTCTAAAAAGAAGAAACTAATAGTTATTAGACCCACTATCTGCCAGATATAAAATAAATTTTTTCTATGCATCATATAATCTTCCCAACAACCACATCCATTTTAAAGATGAGGAAATTGAGTCTCAGATAGGCTAAGTAATTTGTCCAGAATCACACCAAGTGGCCAAGAGTGTAGCCCTAGTGAACCCAGCTCCAAGATCCCTTTGTTCTTTCTGGTATATTATGCTTATTTATGCTCTCTAAATCCCCCAAATCTTACCCTCTTCCACTTTCATTCTCCTCAAATGTTCTCATACTCCTAAACCAGCTCTCTTTCCTTCCCAATCAAAATTCTGCTCCTGAATATTTCATAAAAGGTGTAAGACACTCTTAATTATTCATTTATGCAACAAATATCTAAGCACTTACTATATGCTGGAAACTAAGGAGAGAGAAACAAATAGATCTTATTTGTCTAAGAGCTTACAATCTACCACAAAAGACAAACAAGTAAACCAAAATTTACCATGTAGATTTGTGTCATAATAAAAGTATATAAAAAAAGTGATGTGAGTACAAAGAATAAAGAGCAATAAGTCATCTGGGGAGGTGTAGTCCAAGAAGGCTTCATATAGAAGGCAGTATATAAGATAAGGCTTCATTGATGAACAGGATGTAAGCAGAGTAATAGCAATAGTAACCACCTATTATTAAATACTTTCTATAGGTGAAGCACTATTAATTTATTGCATGCTTAATATAATTATATAATTTTCCTCACACATTTGGAGGCTTCTGCTTCTGAGCAAGATGGACTAACAGAGATTGGATTTAGCCTTCTGTTTTAAACAACTAAGAAAATTTGGAAAAAATATATGAAAACAACAGTTTTCGGATGCCAGACATCAAGCAGTGAAGAACGTGATTCCTAACAAAGGAAAAACAAATGAGGTCATCCCTACAGTTGTCCCAGCTTACCGCATGGAGAAAGAAATTACCAAGTGCAGTGCACAGAGGCAGAGTCTAAGGTCTCAGTGAGTTAAGAAGATGGAGCTGGGAGTGTAGGGAAGCCAAAGTGGCTATGATTTGTAGGGCAGAGTAATGGACGAGAGAGACCTGCATGCAGACTTCCTTGGATCTGCAGAGAATCCTTCATTGATTAGCACACGTGTATGAGGAAACTAACCAAGCTTAGGGAAAGACATACCTAAAAGAAGCAGAGAACACAATCCCCAGAGCTCACACAAAGCCAGGAATAGTTTATTTTCCCATCATCAAAAGTGTGAAACTTCATAACATCAGGGGCATTGGACAGACTACTCAGAACAGTATTACCTCAGAAGTGCAAAAAATTAACCTTACACTAAAGGCTGTACTGTTTCCAACTGACAGAGCTTGAAAGCAAGCATTGAAAGGATCAAACTGTTTCCAAGTATCTCAACTGCATACCAGAAATAAGTCCAAAAATATTTATAGGAATACTGAAAGATTTAGCGTTCAACAAGGCAAAAGTCACAATTTCTTGCATCCAAGAAAAAATTACCAGCCAGGCAAAGAAGCAGGAAAATACAATCCATGAGGAGAAAAAACCAATCAATTAAAACTGACCCAGAAATGACATAGATGATAGAATTAATAGACAAGATATTAAAATAGTTATTATAGTTGTATTCTATTTGTTCATGGAACTAAAAGAAAGACTGAACATATTAAGTAGAGATAGTGAATATATAATAAAGACTCAAATTTAACTTCTAGGGATAAAAAATACAATATCTGAGATGAAAAATACATTGGGTAGAATTAAAAGCAGATTAAACACTGCAGGACAAAGACAAATGAATTTGAAAACTTATCAATAGAAACAATCCAAAATGAAACAGAGAGTGAAAAAAAAAGATGAAAAAATCTGAACAGAATCAGTGAACTGTAGGACGACTTCAAGCTGCCTAAAGTATGTGTAATTGGATTCTACAAAGAATGGGAGTTAACCAAAAAATTCTGAAGAACTAATGGCTGAAAAATCTTCAGATGTGACAAAAACTATAAACCCACAGATCCAAGAATCTCAAAACACCCCAAGCTCAAAAAACATTAAGAAAACTACACTAAGGCACATAATAATCAAATTGCTTACAACAAGTGATAAAGAGAAAATCTTAAAAGTAGCCAGAGGAAAATGATAACATCACATACAGAAAAACATATATAAGAACTACAGCAGACTTCTTTTTGAAAATAATGCAAGCCAAAAGACAATGGATCAATATATTTAAATTACTGAACAATAAAAAAGTTAACCTAAAAATCTATACCTAGCAAAGGCAGAAGGTAGTGTTACCAAATGGAAATCTGAATCTACACAAAGGAATAAAGAACACTAAAAATGGTAAATAAGTGGGTAAATAAAAAGACTGTTTCTTATTTTTTAAATCTCTTTAAAATATTATTAACTATTAACAACTGTTAAATAATAACAATTATTTTTACATTTATAACATATGTAGAAGTAATATGTATGACAATAATAGCACCAAAGGCTAGGAGAGAGAAACAGAAGTATACTATTGTAAGATTCTTATACTACATGTGAAGTGGGATAATATTACTTGAAGACTATGATAAATTGTATAGGGTTGCTATAAATGCTAAAGCAACCACTAAAATGTAATAAAACAAAAAATTAGAAGTAATAAGCCAATAAAGGATTTCAAATAAAATCATAAAAAATTCTCAATAAATTAAAAAGTAAGCAAGAAAAAGGCAAAAGAGAATAATGAACGGATGGTACAAATAGAAAACAAATAGCAGATCATATATTGAAACTCAACCACATCAATAACCACGTTAAATGTAAATGCCTAAACACCCAAATTAAAAGGGAGAGATTTTCATACTGGCTAAAAAGCAAGACTCACTTGCATGCAATCTACAAGAAGTCTACTTTAAAAGCGAAGATACAATACTTTAAAAGTGAAAGGATGGTAAATATATACCATGATACCACTAATAAAAGGAAAGTTGCGGTGTTTGCACTATCAGACAAAGTAGATCTCAAAGCAAAGAATATTATTAGGGATAAAGATATTCTTGCATAATGATAAAGGGATCAGTTCATTAGGAGGACATAATGACCCTAAACATTTATCCATGTAATAGAGCTTCAAAATACAAGAAAGAAAACCTATAAAATTTCAAGAAGAATTATATTCAGAGTTTTCAAAATCTCTCTCTCTCAGCTAATGACAGAACAAGTAGACAAAAAATCAGTAAGGCTGTGGAAGACCTGAACAACACTATCAACCAACATTACTTAATTTACATGGATAGAACTTGCCACCCAACAAAAGAATTAGGAATTCAATGACAGAAAGATATCTGGAATATCCCTAATTATTAGGAAATAAAATAATACTTCTAAATGACCCATGGATCAAAGAATAAATCAAAAGGGAAATTAGAAAGTATTTTGAACTGAATAAAAATGTAAACACCACGTATCAAAATTTACGGGATGCAGTTAAAGCAAAACATAGAGGTAATTTATAGCACTAAAACGTATATTAAAAAAGAGGGTCTCAAATCAGTGATCTCAGCTTTCACCTTAAGAAACTAGAAAAAGAGAAAATTAGACTCAAAGTATACAGAAAAAAGAAAATAATAAGGAAAAAACAGAAATCAATAAAATAGAAAAGCAATACTAAATTTTGATATGTTGTTTACATTTTCATATAATACTAAATTCCGATATGTTGTGTTTACATTTTCATATCATAAATGATATGAAAAGGATAATTAATTAAAAGGATAATAAATAGATATTATGAACAAATCTATGGCAATAGATTCAATGACTTAGATGAAATGCACTTAAATAAAGTGCATAACTTAGATGAAATAGATAACTTAAATAGCCCTATATCTATTAAAGAAATTGAATTTGTAGTTAAAAACCTTCCCAGAAAGAAAACTTCAAGCCCAGATGACTTTAGTGAAGTCTTCCAAGCACTTAAAAAATAATGCCTACTGTACACAAAGTCTTCCAGAAAATTAAAGAAGTAATACTTCCCAACTCATCCTATGAGGCTACAGTGATCAAGATAGTGGCATACAAAAAATAGATAAATAGATCAATGGAATGGAATTGAGACTCCAGAAATAAATCTATACATACACAGTAAATTGATTTTCAACAAAAGTGCCAAGACAATTTAGTGGGGAAAGGATCATCTTTTCAGCCAATAGCACTGGAACAATTGGATAATCACAAGCAAGAATATAAACCTCAAACCTTATCTCACCCCAGTACAAAAATTAACTCAAAATGAATCACAGATTTAAATTAAAAGCTAAAACTATAAAACTTCTAAAGGAATACATAAGAGAAAATCTTAGTGACCTGGGTTTGCCAAAATTTCTTAAATGTGACACAAAAAGCATGAAATATAAAAGAAAAACAATAAATTGGACTTCATTTAAAACTTTTGCTCTTCAAAAGACACTTAAAAGTCAAGCCACAGACCAGTAGATGTGTGCAAAATATATATTTGACAAATAACTTGTACTTAGAATATTAAAAAAACTATTATAACTCAATAAAAAAGAAGACAAATCCAATTTTTTTAAAACAGCAAAAGATTTAAAAAGCACTTCAACAAAGTAGATAGATGGATGACAAATCAGTATATGAAAAGATGCTCAACATCATCAGTCATTAGAGAAATATGAATTAAAACCACAATGAGATACCACTACAAACCACTTGAATGGCTACAATTGAAGACTAAACATACCAAGTGTTATTAAGGATGTGGGGTAACTGGAACTCTCACACATTGCTGGTATAAATGTAAAATGGTACAATCACTTTGGAAAAAATTAACAGTTATTAGAAAGTTAAACATACACCTGTGTAACCTAGTCATTCCACTCCTAGGTATTTACCCAAAAGAAATGAAAGCATATGTCCATCCAAAGACAAATGTTCAAAGCAGCTTCATTTATAACAGCTAAAAACTAGAAAGAACTTAAATGGATAATCAAATTGTGGTATATCCATACAATGAAATACTACTCAGCAATTTAAAAAATAAGCTATTGACATGCACAACATGAGTGAATCTCAAAATAATTATGCTGAATGAAAGAAACTAGATGAAAAAGAGTACATAATGTACGATTCCACTTACATATAAAAATTTTTAAATGCAAACTAATCTGTAATGACAGCAGATCAGTGATTGCCTGATGATTAGGTCAGGGAAAGATCAAGGTGGGGCAGGAGCAATGGACTCTGAAGGGGCAGTAAGAAAGTGTTAGAGGCGGGGCCAGCCCGGTGGCTTAGCGGTTGGGTGTGCGTGCTCCACTACTGGCGGCCCGGGTTCGGATCCAGGCGCGCACCCACACACTGCTTATCCCACCATGCTGAGGCAGCGACCATCCCACATACAGCAACTAGAAGGATGTGCAACTATGACATACAACTATCTACTGGGGTTTTGGGGAGAAAAAGGGAAAAAAAAAAAGAGAGGAGGATTGGCAATAGATGTTAACTTAGGGCCGGCCTTCCTCAGCAAAAAGAGGAGGATTGGCATGGATGTTAGCTCAGGGCTGATCTTCCTCACAAAAAAAAAAAGAAAGAAAGAAAGAAAGTGTTAGAGGTGATGGATGTGTAAATTATCTTGATTGTGGAAATGGCTTCACTGGTGTATCCCTAAATCAAAACTTACCAGCAGTTTATTATATGCGAATTATACCTCAATAAAGCTGTAAAAAAAAAATGCAGTAGGTAATATTCTCACTTTACTGGTGAAGAAGCTAAGACTCCAAGAGGTTATGCGATTTGGCTAAGATCACAGCTAGTAGACAGCAGTACCCAGAGGTGGCAGGAATTCCATACAGTATATTTTAAAACTAACGTGAAGCATCTAATATAGCTCTGATGCACAGAAGGCACTCAAAAGTTGTTTTGGGGTTTTAAAATATAGAGGCATATAAAAAACCTAAGACGTGAAAAAGTAATAGATTTTAACTTTCCCATAGGATATTTAAATTTTTAAAGAAGATTATTTTAACCTAAAATATCTTAATTGACAGAATGTATGAGAGAGATAGTTTCTGTAATTCATTCAAAAAGCATTTGGTGGAAACTATTATGTACTGCATAATAGGAACTACTTGCTAGGCACAAGTGAGACGGATTCTTAAGTCATACACAGGTTATAATCAGCACGCTTGAATGAAGCAATGCAAGGGGCTCAGTGTGTCAGGAGGCTAAGGTGCCTACACGTGAGTGGAGGATGGAGATGACCAGCCACTCTAGGTCTCCAAGAAGGAATAATGGCCAAAGCATTTCCCGGCCAGGTTTTGTATCAGTCATCTCTTTGCTCTACTTTTTCATATGTATATTTCATCTCCTCCCACAAATAGATTATAAATTCCTGAGGACTAATTCTTCCCTTCCCATTTTAAATTCCACCTCATGTCCAGAAGAGTCCTGAATTCATATTCTTATTGAGTGAATGAACAAATGAATGAAGGCATGTTAGTGTTAGTCTGAATGATAAGGTAATGAGACTGACAAGGATCCTTTACAAAATCAACTTGACTTTAACCCATTTTCTTGAAAAAGTCTTTTCTTACTCATGAATATATTTTCCTGCACTATTTCCTCTTCCCTTGAAAGAGACAAGTAGAGAGGGCCTATATCCTAACTTTAATATTTGCTGCCACTATACCTTCTGTGGAGAAGGACAGAATGTGGTAATATAACCAGGGAGTCGTAGTCATTGCTTTATCTGAGCAAGTTTTAAAAGTAACCAAACTCTGTGCACACCTGTTATATTCCTCACAGATGTCATGTACTAATCCCTATGTGAAAGCCACCTAATAGGAATGCCATAATTCAAGCATCTTCACTTTTCTCACTCAGAGTAGCCAAGTTTTACCTTATGCCTCTGAAATCAAAAACGCCCTGTCTGCGCACTTGAACTCTTAGTGTTAATATCTTTAGTATTTATGTTATGGCTTTAAATCCTCAAAGTAATTTTACCTTTAAGTATGTTCTCATTCCTTTAGAAACACATCTTCCTCCCAGTCCTCCTGGGAAGAAAAAATATCCTTAATTTTCAGTGGGGATTTAACCAATGAGATGACAAGTGATTTGAGCATTGACAAGAAATAATTAGCATGATCATTTCCCTCTGCCTTTTCAAAAATTCAGTACATTATGAACAACAGGAACAGGAAAAAGCAAGAGGAGTCAATTTGACTCCTTTCCTTCCCTCATGCTCCCCACAACATACAATCTGACCAGTCTTATTGATCCCACATTGGCAAAGTCTCTACTTTCTGTTCCTTTCTGTTCTCAAAATACTCATCTTTGTTTAAATCTTTTACCTCCTGCCTGAACTATTGCAATAGCCCTCACAAGCTGTTTCTCTAAGTTCAAGTCTTTTTTTTTCCCTTATAATCAAATCTACAAACTACTGGCTGAACTAATTTTTCAAAAGCAAAGCTTTTGCCACTTTTGCCACACCACTGGACTATTTGGTTGTGACGGCCCCCTAAAATCTACTAAATGCCTTAGTTTAGCCTTATGGGCCAAAATGATATGATCACACTAAATTTTCTAGTTTATACACACCCTGTACCTCAGTCAAACTGGACTTCCCATTGTCCCCTCTCCCATACATTCCTGCTTCCATTCATCTGCCCCATACTCACGCTCGTGCTATTCCCCTCACAACCAGGATGCTCCTTTCTCTTCATCCCCTATTCCACTGACAAAATTCTACTCAACTTTCAAAGAACATCAAAGAGTCTGCTTCCTAAGGTCCTCCTTCTTAAAGGAGTATATCTTCAATTTTTTTGAATCCCCTAGAGTACTATTTTTGACTTTATTAAGGCACTTAACATATTCTACATAGAGAATTACATCTTTCCTTTGCTTATCTCCTCTGTAATAATCAGTGCAACTTAAGTAAAATTTATTAAATCCTTTTTTGAGCCATGCACTAAGTTAGACACTAGGGACACAAAAAGGAATACGCGAGTTTAATAATTATGTCTAGATTCTAAGGTTCTTGATGGCAGGAACTTGGTACATTTGCAATTGTTTTTAACACTCTGCTTTGAATATAGTCAGTAATCAGTATGTATTTGTGGAGTTGAATTAGTTTCCAACAGATACTAAGCACTCTCCTAGGAAGAAAATATTTGCTACTGAAAAAGGATTTGCCATAACTGGGAAAAAAGATACTCACATCTTTAAATAGTTTTCAGAGGGAAAGTTGGAAGTTAGATTGACCACTGATGACACCAGCATGAAGACTCTAATAGGTCAGATCACTCCTCACTTAGATACCAAAATCCAAGTAGGCCAGCCTGCTTCAAATGATAAATTCCCATATGGTCAGAGCTTCTAAGATTGTCAGTTTGGTCCAATAAAGATAGTTATGCTTCACATCACAGAAATCTGTTTCTTGTACCCTCTTGGGAGTTTACATAGGAACACTTTTTGATGCCAAGATTTAAACAGGTATCTATTCAACATATCTGGGGGACACACACTTCCTGTTTGACCTAACCACATCTACACAACCTTAAAATGTATGCTTTCAAGGGTATTTAGCATTGCTGAAGGCCTAAATACAATGACAGACCTCTGCACTATGAGATTAGGCAAACCTTGCATTTACTCTCAACATATTTACACTTCCTCCCTTCCTGGGAAATAAAATGGAAAGACAGTGTAAGGCTTTTTTACTTTTATTTTATTTATTTATTTATTTATTTATTTATTTATTTATTTATTTATTGTGAGGGAGATAAGCCCTGAGCTAACATCTGATGCCAATCCTCCTCTCTTTTTTTTTTTTTGGTTTTGCTGAGGAAGATTGGCCCTGGGCTAACATCTGTGCCCATCTTCCTCTACTTTATATGGGACACTGCCACAGCATGGCTTGACAAGCAGTGCATGGGTGCGTGCCCGGGATCCAAACCTGCGAACTCCAGGATGCCGAAGCAGAGCGCGTGCACTTAACTGCTTGCACCACCAGGCTGGCCCCTGTAAGGCTTTTTTAAAAGATAGCACCAGGAATAAAAAGAAATGAAAATGGTCAATAGTGTTATGCAAAAACCAATATTAAAACAAAAAACTTCTTGACAATGATCCAAGCCACAAAAATTAGGTAAACAGAAGGTCGCTGCTGAATGACCAAACCAAGCCCCAGTGCCTGGCACCTTCCAGGATAAGAGCTCCTTAGGCGGAGCCCAGCTCCTCCCACAAGCTCTCTCTAAATAAGAGTGACAGATCTCTCCTCCAGAAAAAAACTCAGCAGGGCATGCAACAATCACTCTGCCCATTACTGAAAGTCAATTTAGTAGCACAAGGACCTAAACTAAGGGACAATTTCAGAGAAGGAAAGAGAGAAATGTACTCTCTTTGTGTAAGAGGAACAGAAACCCAAAAATCTAGGATATGAAATCTGTATTTCTGGAGAGAACTGTTAGCACAAAATAGTTGCAATATTCCAACAGGATGAGAAAAAATGAGACAGGCCTTTTTCATGGCATTCAGTCTCAGAGACAGATGTAAGAGTTCTCAGACTAAGACGTAAACAGACTTGAGGTGCTCTAAAACAGCTGAGCCTATGGAAATTTTATCAGATAAGTTTATCATCAAGAATATTCTACATGAAGTGAAACCCTGCTGGTGTTCTAGAGTGGGAAGAGATGTGTTCTGAAGTCAGACTGTGTTTGAATCCCAGCTCTGCCTTTTTCTTTCTTGCATCCCTTCCTCCCTTTTTTCCTTTATCTTTATTTTTTTCTTCATTCATTCAACAAACATCGATTGGGAACTTACTATGTGTCAGGCACTGTGCTAGAAACTGGGTATACAGGTTTGAACAAAATAGTCATGGTCTCTGCCCTGACAGAGCTTTTAGTCTAGTGAAGAAAATAGACATTAAATATACACACAAAGGTATGATAATTACTAATCATTTTAAGTGCTATGAAGGCAAAAAAGAAATCAGAATTTAGACAAAATAACTGGGGAAGGAAACTATCTTATAAGGTTGTTGAAAGGATTAAAAAATAACAATGTAAAAATGCATTGCACAATGCCTAGAACATACAGGTGGTCAACACAAACAACAGCTGTTTTCTGTTAACTTCTCTCTGCCAAATATAGACCTTTGATTCCCTCCCATTCCTCTCCTGCCACAGAAATTGGGAAGTGATAGAGCAGTGGTAGGTGCTATTGTGGAGAGGAGCAGCCTGTTCCCTCTAGACACTTCAATTGTTGCACAGCTTGTTGTTCTATCAGTTTTCTATATAATCATAACCTTAACCAATCCACTACTTTCTTTCAGGCATATCTGAGTTTCATCTCCTGCTTAGTATCCTCAAGATAATTTATAAATTTTACACTTTTGGTTGCATGGGATATTTAATCCCCTTTACCCCTAAATCAAACTATTCTCAAGAAACAACCAACGTCAGGAACTGAAACGAATTCACTCTGTTTGGAAGACTTGCCAGAAAAACACAACTAAGGACTTTCCTTAAGGTTGTAAGTATGTGGTTGTACAGAATATCTCATTGTAGGAGGTCTTTCTGAAAACTTAAAAATCCTCCTTTTAGGCCATGAATATTCCTCTGTCTTGTTCTCAGAAAGCAAACATTTAACAAGCCTTAAAATTTGACAAATCCTATTTCAGGTTCAGTAAACTGCTAGGTCAATAAAGATTATAATTTCTTTCTAATTATCCTATCTTCATCACCTCACAATAGTAAAACTAATTCCAACGGTTCCTCAATTTCTTGATTGCACAAAATGAACAAGAGTGTCCTTAGTTCATGTAAGAAACCCAATCGGGACACTTCAGTCCTTAATCAAAAAGGTGAGCTTGCATGCAATTTAAGGGACATGTGTTACATATTATCTTACAGCTTGGCAAGCAGCATACACACTAATTGAAAACAAGCTATCTCTAAATGAAGGAAAGGACAGAAGTGAAAGACGGAAAGGAGAAAGAAAGGGAGGGAGGGAGGAAGGAAGAAAGGGAGGGAGGGAGGAAGAAAGGGAGGGAGGGAGGAAGGGAGGGAGGAAGGAAGGGAGGGAGGAAGACAGGAAGGGAGGGAGGGAGGCAGGAAGAAAGGGGAAGCAGAAGGAGAAAGGAAAAGAAGGACGATTCATTGCACTAAAAGTCACTTTACAGAAATGTGATCCCCAAGACCTTCCCAACCTCCAAAACCGAAAACATCATAGACCATATTTGAAACCTAATTCACGTGATACTTTGCTCTAGAAGATATAGGGATGCTCCTTGGTCATGGTTATAATGAGACCTTTCTAAAGGTCTCCCATATAAAACATAGAGTGTGACACATAGATGATTATTTTCATAGATATCTATATAAATCTTTACCCAGATAAAGTAAAATTATTCTCATTGGTTTTTTACCTAAAATTCCTACAGCTGTCCTTAAAACACATTGAATGGAAATCAATAAAACCAAAACAAATTAGGGAAAAAAAACTATAGAACTCCTTTTAAGTTACTATTGTCTAATCCAAACAAGTATTGCCACATCTTAAAAAACAGTCCTCAAATCCATTTTGTGATTTTACAAAAACCTTCTATTTCAGTCATCTCTTGTTTCACTAATTTCTCTCCCTTTTGTCTCCTCAATTACTGCAGTGAAATTGGAGGGACAGGTATTTCTTCCATTTGTTCAACTAGATCTTCTCCTCAAAGAGCTCCTGGCCCTCAAGGTTTTCTGATACTCAGCTCTCTTGTCCTCACCCACATTTTTCATTCCTTATTTTCTCAACCTTCCCCCAGATATTGCCTTTCAGCTATCTGTTCCGTGACTGCGAGTCCAGGGAAAAACTCCCTGTAACTAGTCACAAAATTAACAGTTGCTTCCACACACTGCCACTAGCAGGGACAAAGCCCAGAATGTTTCCATCCCTTAAAGCCATCAGCCATTCAGTGAGTGTGCACTTACTGCTATATCAGATACCAAATCGTGTGCCACCAATCTCACCTTGAAAACAACCCATTCTAATTGGTGATGCTATATATATGTAACAATGGAAGAAAAATAATATTCACACGAGGAGTAACATCTGTATTTCTTCTGCACTTTGTTCAATGAAACTCAGAACACTAGTGGCAGTCATTAAAACCAAGCCATAGGCTTGTTATCAGTCTGCCATGGCTTTAAGAAAAAAAAGAGAAACTATATGCTGCCTAATGTAGGCAGTTATAGGGGTGCAGACTTGAATTCCACTAATGCTATTGCTTAATTATCTACCACGCCCGGGTCAAAAAGGAAAAATAATAATTTACTGTCAAACATACCTTTTTGTTGTACTTGTGTGTTCCAAAGGTACAAAAGAGCCCAAAGGTGAAATAAAAATAGAAAATCTGCTTTTATTAATGAATTCATTCACTTAAGTTTATATGAAACTGTGTGAGCTGAAAAGAAAGAGCTAACTCTAATTCAGTTTGTATCCAAGGAAAACCCCACCCACATAAACCCTCTAGTAACATACCAAGTTTTAAGGCCTCAGGTTAGAGACTATCTTTTCTTCTCTTGTAAGCACTGGGCCATGCCCTTAGTGCTAAGCAAATAATAATAATAACAAGCATTACACCATATGGACAAACTTTTTTGACTGATTAAACGTTAAGGATAAGTCTCTTTTGCCAGTCATCTATGGAAGGTGATGCTTTGGAAACTAATGTTTTAATTTTTGAAAATTAATCTTTATATATATGGGGGGTTGGGGGAGAGGGAGGAAAGTAGAAAGGAAGGGAGGGAGAGGGAGGTAGAGAATGCAGAAAATGTTTTATCTTTACTGGCAATATTTAACTCACATTTTGATGTTTGGAGCTGGCAAAATTTGGTAAAATGATAAGCATTTATACCCACACTCCAAGATAACATGAAATATGTACTTCAGATAAAACTATATGCTGAGAGTGATGTGCAGAGACAAGCATACAACAAAAAGAACTAGATTTTGTTGATTATTCAAACAATCTATATAAACCGAATAGTTACTAACATATTTCTATCTAAATGCTTGAATAAATCAATGACTTTACTTTTTCCTGAATTATAAACAGACTATATTTCACACCCTATAGATCATTATATTATAAAATAATGGCTAACTGTGCATAATTAGTGCATTTATTAACACTCCCTCACTTCCTTATGTTTGAGACCACCACCCAGTTCAAATCATGGCTTTATTTCCCCTTCTCTCTATATATTTAATTCCTTTAAATATTAGTGAATGTTATGTAAGACTACTGGAAGATAATTAAGCCTATCTTCTTGGTTAAAAACATGTTCAGAGAGCAGCTTTTTAGGGGAATATTCAAATTTATTAGCCCCTCTTAGCAAACTGCCCCCTAAGCCCCCATATTGTTTCTAATCTCAAGTTAAGAAAAATTTTTCTCCAGCAGGCACTGAATCACTTTAATGTTGACTCTTGCGCTGCTCTACTCCACCTTCAAATGTAGCCAGTCAATTCAGCTTTACTACTGTACTATAAAACTGTGAAAGAACCATAACAGCATCTAAAAAAGAGCTGTTGGCACTATATTAGTTTAGAGAAAACCCTAAACTGAATACTAATGCAAAATTTAATGGTAGTTTGCCTAGTTGCCAAAAGAGTTACAATAATTATTTTGCCATAATATGTAAGTCATCTTGAAGGCATCTGAGAATATCACTGTGTAGGATTCAGAATAAGTCCCCAAAGTGTCATTGTTCTCTTGGGTTTGGGTTTTTTCCAATATAAATAAATCATCAACATACTACCTTCACTGTAACACTGTCTTCAGATAAGAGGATTGCCTTATGAGTGAAGAATCATTATAAAGAGATCACTCTGCTTCTTTAGTAAGTCAGCTTCCTTCATCGGCATCCCATATGGATCCACCTCACACCAAATTCCACTTTACAGTGAATATTGTGATTGTGAGGTTCCGGTAAAACATTCAAACAGAATCAATACAGTTTTACTTCCCTTTTCCTTTATACAACTAAATTTTTAGAGTTGAAAAGTAAACCAAGATCAAATTTAGACACGTTGTTTGAAATTAGGAAAGATGAAACACTTCAGCACCAGACAAAAGCCCTGATTTTAAGAGTAGGTTTTTGCCTTCCCTGAAATGCCTAGCTCAGGCGGTGTATTTTTATGCCTGCAGATATTGGCATGTTTCAGATTTAAGATTATGACACACCAACTTATTTTGAAATTTTTTAAATCTTCCATTGCACATGTTTCAAGTGCTTCATGACTATCACTGATAATTGAGCAATTAACTTGAAATTACCAAATGTGCTGCGATGGCACAATATGTAGTAAGCAACATGAAAGAATAAAGAACAGAGGAACTTAATACAGTGAAAAAAAGTAATAAAGGGTAAAATAGGCCATAATAATAATAACAGTACTAACTTTTAGTGGTCCCAGGTCTGAGTGATTTAACGCTGCCAGTAAAGTGGTTTAATGAAACAAGTCCAGAGTATTCCAAACTTTTTAGAGCAGTTTGTTCTGGTGCTACAAAAAGG
The DNA here is from genome assembly GCF_057802395.1 of Ceratotherium simum simum. Classification (NCBI taxonomy): domain Eukaryota; kingdom Metazoa; phylum Chordata; class Mammalia; order Perissodactyla; family Rhinocerotidae; genus Ceratotherium; species Ceratotherium simum. The sequence goes on along the minus strand of NC_141906.1, from coordinate 13,797,977 downwards.
AAGCTTCTTTCTAACTGGTCTTGTGTAATATTCAGGGATTGGTCCAAAAAGTAAGTGTGGGAGTTTCATTAGACAACAAGCACAAAACAATTAGGTTAAAAATCCTGACATGCAGATTCTTAAGAAATACAAGCTTGCAAAAAATAGATGTAAGGTCTCCCTTTAAGTGTGAGACAGACAAAGCAAAAACTCTAGGACTAAACATGACCTCAAGAAGTCCTCGAGCTTTTAGGAACATATTTTCAAATCAAAAATTAAGATACATGCCTTGACATCAAGAGGGAAGGCTGAAACAGCTGTACTAGAAAAACCAGAACGCCTCTTCAATGTTCATTCCATCAAGGTCTCTAATACTGGGCTTTTCTGGCTAAAACCATAGTGTGACTGTGAAGAGTAGCTTTTTAGTGCTTACATATAGCCAGTGAAGCAAATTCCATAAACCTAAATCCTACCTTATTTCAGTGGCAGGCCATCTTAAAGGTTTGCAAGAAAAACCAACAATTTAGAAAGTCAGAGAGGGAAAAGAGATTCAAACTACAGCAAATAAAGGAAACTATTAAAAACATTTTTTTCTCAAAATTCCATCAATATTGCTCCAAAACACCAGTAGGAGATTAAAAATAGGCCAGGCTGTGCTTTCAGGTATAAATTAGAAACAGAAAGTGGAGAGAGCAGACAGAACAAGTATCTAAGGGCACTAGTATATAAAACTTAAAAGCTTAAAATGTAATGGATATACACATTCAGATTAGCAAAGTGCTTTCAATTAAAGTAGATTTCTGGCCACAGTTCACAAATGTATAGTAGCTGTGTGTATTAATGTAGATACTTCAAATGTCAGTATATCTCTAATTAACATGAGCACACAACTGTAAAACTGAGAAGGCACAATTTTAAATTCCTTACATTCCCAGCATTAATGCTTTCATGGGGCAGCTCCCGTTGTCATGGAAAATGGCATTCAAGCCCTATTTGTGGATTTTCACAGCTCATCTTTTTTATTTACCTGCTCTATGTCAAGATTAGTCTGGAATATTATTTTTTAAAGATAATGCACTTAGATCTACTTGTCCTTAAAATCACAGCTGTTCTTGCTGAGGGAGCTTTGGTATGGGCTATACTCCGTTCGAAACAGATTTCTTTCCATTTTAAAATACCACAAAGAGATGAATTTGTGATTCTTTTTGTTTGTTTCCTAAAATCTATGCAATTCAAATTTCAGCTGAAGCATGACATGTGGCAGTTTCGGAATAGGGGGATAGGAAAACGTCAGAGAGGAGCAAATGATCTAGGAACATGGGGAAACCAAGTGATAGAAGGCTCTCTACAATTTCCTTCCTCAACTTTTTGAAAATATTTGTACAGCAACCAAATGGAGACTGAGATAGTGATCAAAAACAACAGAAGAAAGAGCTAAAATTCTCTCTGAGAGAGGACAGCTTAGTATTATAGAAAGAGCACTGAATTTATACCACGGATCCTTAAGTTTGAGTCCTGCTACAATGCAAAAATGAGGATAATTCCTACTGATCTCACAGAGTTTTTACAAAATTTAGCCAATTTAATGTCTGCAAAAGCAAGTTGATACAAATTAAGATACTGTTATTATCATTGCCTCAAGCATGGGGCTAAGCAATAATCACTTTTTGTAGCAGACAATAAAATACTTTTTTACCTTTTCAGGTAAAAGTTTGCTAGTAGAGACCATGAACAGAGACAGAATTTTATAAAAAGGAATTCATTATCAAATTACTAAAAAGGCTTGGGTATTCTGAAAAAGCAGGATATCTAACAATTTATTTCTGTTTTGTTTTGTTTTAATCAATCATTTGTTGCCCTGGTAAAACTGAATGGTCAGAATTACGTAATTATTAATTAGAGATAAAAAACTAAATGTGGGATATTAACATGCAAAACAAAGTCTTCTTATACAATGCCTACTTTGGGAAAAGAAAAGGGTAGTTTTATTTTTTAAAGAGAAAAAAAAAAACTAGAATAAAATGTTTTCAGCTTCTGAAACGATAACCATTTTCCTTCACAGTGTTTTCCTCTTCTGACCTAGGTAGTGAGTAGGTAAGATTCCAATCGGTTCTCACACACCCTTGGTGTGGCCCATTCATTATGGATGTGCAAAACAATATCCCACCTTCCTTATCTCACAGACTGGCTTCTGCACACCTTACTAAGAAACCTTCCCATGGCCATGAGGTATAACTTTCTGCCTTAGATCATTTAGCAAATAAGCAGTTCCAGGACGTGGAAATTAAAGTTCCCAAAAGGAGCCATTGTCACTGATCCCATTTGCTTGTCCTTAGGCCAGACTAGATAAATATTTCTATTGTTTTAGCTGTCTCATCATTCAGTGTAAGTGGTGCACAGTTTCCGCAATAATTGAAAGAAATGAGAACTCAAGCATTCTGGATGCCATTTTATCTGATTTATCTTAGTCACAGTATCCTCCTAGATTTCTTTAATAAGAAAGTTCCAGTCAGGAGATGGCCCTAACAAAGTTTGAGACGACTGACCAAAGGAAAAACAAGGTCCATGCCCTAAACTAGCATATGGAAATTCTCAAGACTGGAAAACAATTACTTTAGGCCTGTATGATTAGCATGACTTCTACCCAAGCAAGCAGACAAAATCTGACTAGAAGATTTTTGAGTATTTTTTTTAAGTTGAACTCCAGAAATAACCATACAAAAACAATATCCACAGTGCCCCTTCTATTTTTAGCCTCTTTCTTTGTTAGGGCACACGAAAAATTTCAGCTAATTGGATCACCTCTGTTCAAAGCTAGTTTATGTATGTCCGGTTGGGTGGGGGGAGGAGGGGAAAGAAGTGAAGAATTCAGGGAACAGAGCCTGTGGGTGACGAGAAATGTAAACTACATTTTAATGAAGGCCATCTTGGTTGAAACGCTGGTAATTATCTTGTATTTGTCATTTTAAAAATTTAACCATGCTAAAAACTTACTAAAGGGAATGATTGAATGATATGAGAGAAGAGAGAAAGGAAGTAAAAGAAAGGATAAACCATCAAAGATAAGTTTTGGACAGCTCAAAATTATTTCCCTTCACTCAGATTTCTAATAGGATAAGTTCAGCTCCTTGAAATCATCCTCTTTCTTAAGAATCCTTCAAAGACACTTTACATTTCTTTCTTCGCCTTCTTCACCTTCTAATCCTCACTATGATGCCTTGCACAAATTAAAAGCTTATATTTAATCCAAAGGAACCATGTAGTTTAATATTTTGTGTTTCACATAAGAATTAAGTCTTCAAATAATAAAATGTGAGTTGATAGTTTCATAAAAATAACTTATTCATTCTTAAAACATTAAAAAGATACAAAATGTATTAAACTATATTAAACACTCAACATCTATTTTTTTTTTAAGTTGGTTCAAAATGCCTGCTCCAATCAGTGCTACTACTAAAAGAAAGGTAAAGCTGGTTTTAAATAAGTTTTCACTGCTTTCTGCTTAAACATTGAACCACTTAAACTCTAATTTATATCATTACTTTTTTCAAATACTTTCCTGTAAGTATATTTTCTTAAACTCCTTTATAGGAGTACACTAACAGAGGAAAAGTTTCCTATGTCCTCATTGTTATCAAATGTAAAAGACCCCTTTAGATGTCAACGGTTTACAACAATGTAAACATATCATATATTTTAAACTCCAGTTATTTAAATAGTCTTATATACGTACAGACATTTTTAATACCTTTCACATACTCTGAACTACCTCTATATTAATAAATATATACCAATTTAAAGTACTTTGATCATTAAAGTTCATTTAATTTTTTTCTTGAAATTTACCTTCTTTCCTGAGAAAAAGCATCTTTATTCTCCAAAACACCATGTAAAACATAACAGCGTTTTAGGGATGGTGAAGGAGGCAGGAACACTTCCATTTTAATATATCTTCTACATTCACTAAATGAGTCTTTGGTTCATTAGTCTAGTATATATTTTGGTTCGTTAGATTAGTATATCATCTCCTCATGTACTGACAGCTCTTTGAATCCTGTATTATCTCACATCTTTTCTGTGAGCACAGGCACACAGCACTTTTCAAGTAAAGACAACCAGAAGACTGGAAGAAGTTCTCAGGGTAAATTATTCATGTGTATATAGACTAGCCACTTTAAGGTAATCCTACATTGAGCCCCATCTTCAAAAAGTAAAATATTTATTCTTTCAGCTTATTGTAATGGGCCCTGCCATTGTGTTATTTCACTAGAAATCACAACAAACTGACGCTTTTTTCACCAGCTGATATTTTTTCTATACTCCTCTTAAGAAAATACTTATAAAAAACTAACACTTAAAAAACACTTTAAAAAAACTAATAAAAAGTCACACACAAAAGGAGTTAAGAAAGTGTTTACAAACTATAACTGTTTCATTACACGAGAAGAGTAACAAATAAACCAATACTTACAAATATGCACAGAAAATCAGCCCCAGCACCCAGAAATCACTGGTAAATTGCCTTTGAATTCATGAAAATGACCTGAAAATTTAGACAGAATATGAAATGAAATGAAAAGGATGAGCAAATTGTATTTTTATGCTTTATTTAAAAAGTATATATTCTGGCTACAAATTACACTATTTTTAACTCAAGCAGTTGTCCCCATCTCCTCTAACAACTTTTTCCAAGATGATAATATCAAAAGAAACAATTTCATTGTCCCACATATAAGAATACAACATCTCCATCCATTATAGCTTTTAAAAAAAATTGTCAGCAATAAAGTAGGTATTTAAAAGTACGAATAAGTAAAAACAAAAGGGAGAACACTTTTTTAAGGGAATAAAGGCTTACAAGTTACATTTAAAAAATATATTTAATTTATGTCTGCAAGTTAAAATGAATCAGCTTCATAGAAAATATCTTGGATGTGTCCAACAAGAATACCTCGTAGGTAGAATAAATGTGAAAGGATGCAGTTTTTGTTCTACCTATGGTGTGGAACCCATTTAGATGCTTAGGCTATATACAATGCAATCTGTATGAGCCACAATTCAACCCAAAATTCTTTTGCTTGCACACACTTTAGTTCTGGCTGAAGAGGTAACAGATGCAACTCAAACACACAGAGCTAGCCTTGTAAAAAGTTTTAACTAGCACAATGAGTCACTTTATGCCTCTAAATATCTATGGTTTCCTCTCTCCAGAACCCCCATGCATTAGAAGGTAGTTTGGTAGTTTATTTTTATTGTTTGGTCTAAATACAGCACATTTTTAGTTCCATGCAAACAAAGAAACTTTGTTGCAAAGGCTGTATTCTTTCCAAAATGTGAGGATGGCTATGAGTAGTGTTCAACTGAAAATAATAATGGAGCTTGGGTTCCTAATTTAGGTCAGAAACTTTCCTAGACTCTGGGGATTGGTTTGATTCAATCTGCATTTTTTAAACATAGCCAGTAAACATCTAGGTTAGTTAACTAACCCAGTTAGTTAGCTAACTAGGTTTAAATAAAATTCATTCTGAAAAAAAAGATGGATCTTGATCAATATCATTTGTAGGAACCACTACTCCCAACATTGCATTTACAGCTCAAATGGCTATAATATATTATGTATCAGCATCTGAAATTAAGTTGAGATATGAAATAAATATCTAACTCAGCCCTTCCACAGCTCCTATAATATGCTTTTGCTTAAGTGACCCAGGTAATTTATTCTATTTTCTAGTCAAGATTGATAGATAATCAAGTCCTGGGCATTTGGACAGCTTTAAGTATCTATGGCTAGTATATCCATTAGGTTTCTTCACCAGACCTCCTTCTCTTTGCAGGGAACGGTGCCTCAGGCCTTCCCCAATCCATTTTCACCAGTTTCCAGCAACTCTGTAATGCCTACTTCCATGGATGCGAGACGTTCAGGAGAGTCTGGCCAGGGGAAGGCAGGGCTGTCATTTCATTTTGGTATTACATCCTTTTCCTCCTCATGGCTTTCTGATGTTTCTGATCCAGCAGAGCAATTTTATCTGTGACACTACACAACCCTATGTGGACACACTCTGCATACTACTCAAAGCCAGCAAGAATACTGGTTCTAATATAAACTATTCTCACATCTTATCCTACCTTGAATCATAAATTATAATTTCAAAGTTGTCCACAAAATAAATCTATACCAAAATGTTGTATATCCAAAAGCCTCAACTCTGAAAGAATCGGAAAGAGTTTTAAAGTACTTATAGATTTTTTTGAATAATCACACCCTATCTTTCTAGCAACTATTCTTTTAAAAGCATGAACTAGAATTATGCAATATACACAATACATCTCATTCCTTCATTTGCATTTAAATGATGGGGATAAAATAAAATGCATCCAGAAAATATTGTGGCTGACGCATATCTCATTTTTTAAATCACTGGACTCTTTAGGAGTTAAGACCTCTAACTCTGGAAATATTTTAAATTTGGAACAAGTTAGATTGCAGACATTCAGGGCAAATAATATTTTAATATACATCAATATGAAGTCAATAAATTTCATTTGTCATATCAATGCAGTCTTGCTACATATGTTAAAAGCAACTCTGAATCTTATTATCAACTGATTTACACTATCGGTGAATTTTTTAACAATTAAAAAAAGTATAAGCTTCTAAAATCAGAGTTCATTATTACAAAAAAGAAAAAAAAAAAAACTTTAATGCATACTTCCTCCTACAGAGAATTTAGGAATAAACAAGCAACATTTTACAATGGGCAAAGAGTTAAGAATTAACTCCCAAGAATTAACACACAACTTGAAGTAAACTACTTCTTTAAGAACTAGAAAAATTTAAGCTGAAGAATACATTTCCAAAATAAAAGTAGTCACTTTGGTCCTGAGGGCAGCACAAAAGTAAGATAGAAAAGGAAATGCCAGAGCAAATCACCACCTGTTCTGGAAAATCACAATCTGTTTAGTAAAATGAATCCTCAGAACACCCAATCACCATGGATTGTTCCATTCCTGTTTGCTCATTCATTCATTCAGCAAGCAGTGACCAAGGGTTAGAGACTGTACTGGACAGTATGAACACGAAAATTTTAAAAAATAAAATAAACCATTATGTTGTAAACCTAAAACTAATACAATGATATATGTCAATTATATCTCAGTTTAAAAACAAGTAAATAGGCAAACATGGCCTTTCCCCTCAAGGATTTTTCAAACAATCAGTAATCCAACCTGGCTTTTACATCTGACCATGGTGGTGACATGCTCCATTTTATTTGGTTGTCAAGTCTTTGTACATCCTTTATTTACTAAATAAAAAGTACATTTCTACAAACACTTCAAAATAAAAATGCACAAAGATATAAAGAGGAAATGTACAAATGAGGAAATACAAATATCCAATAATATAAAAATATGTATAATCTCCCTAATAATCAAAAAATGTAAATAAAATATTTTCACATACAATATTGGCAAAATATTTTGTATACTGGACAAAAACTAGGATTGTTGAGGGTGTGGGAAAATAAACTTTCATGTACAATTGATGAGATTAGAAATTGGGTTCAACTTTTCTGTATGGTCACTTGACAGTAAGTGTTAAAATTTTGATGTCAATATCCTTTGAGTTCGCAATGTTATTTCCAAAAATTAGCCTAAGGAACTAATTACAAAAATGTTAAAATATATATACATGCAATATGTATGTTCATTACAGCATTTTTATAGCAGCCAAAAATTGGAAATAACCTACCAACTGGATAAGTAAATTATGGTACATACATATAACACTACCCTGTAAACATTAAAAATTATGATATAAAGCTATATTTATAGACATTAAAAAGATGGCACAATATATTGTTGAATAAAAAAATACAAGATGTATAATAAGAACCAATCAATTTATAGAAAATTAGAATTTTTTTTTTTGAGGAAGATTGGCCCTGGGCTAACATCTGTTGCCAATCTGCCTCCTTTTCTTTTTTATCCCCAAAGCCCCAGTACATAGTGGTGTATCATAGTTGCAGAGTTGTAGCTCTTCTATCTGGGACACTGCCTCAGAATGGCTTGAGGAGCAGTGAGTAGGTCCGCCCCCAGGATCTGAACCAGAGAACCTCGGGCTGCCGAAGCCAAACGCGTGAACTTAACTGCTACACCACCAGGACTGCCTAATTTATAGAAAATTAAATGTGTATACACACACACACACACACACACACACACACACACGCAAGTTTCACAAAGTAAAGTACAATTTAACAAAAACATTAACACTAAATGAGATAAAGGCTTATTTTTACCTTCTTATTCTTATGAGTTGGTGTTATTTAGATTTTTTATTTTTTTATTTTTTATTTAGACTTAACATATCTAATTTGGCCCAAAAATAAAGCTATTCCTAAAATCCAGTATGTCACTTATACATTCAAAAGTAGCCACCCAAATCCAGGCTAATTTGCTATTAATCTAGCAGCAAAAGCCAAATATTAATATTAGTTACAAAAAGAAAAACCTATGAATTACAAGGCAACTTCAAACAAGTATCTTGACATCAAACGAAGAAACCATAAACATTTTCACAAAAGCGTGTCCCACTCTACCAAAACTAGGTACTAGATCAAAGGTAAACAGCAAATAAAAACAGTGCCACCTCCCTGTATAATTACACTTTAAAAGCTTTCAAGCTGAATTTTTAAATCCTGCTTAAAGCTGTCTCTAAGCCACACCCATTTCTTTTTTTATCCCCGTTCTCTTATTATTATTATTTGATTTAGCAAGAAGGTTCAAGCATTAAATGGGTGGTTGGATTAAATGACCTACCAACTCCCGAGAATCAAAGATTCTAACGTGTTTTAAAGTACTAAAGTGCTTCCAAAAACACCTGTAACCAAATTTTGTCCACCTTTACATTAAATTGTAGTATCACATGTTTAAAACTCAACTTAAGGATTAAATAACTTTTTAAATTTATTGATGCATTGAGTTAATAACATCATACAATAATGAACCACTGAGTTAAAAAACTGCCTTTAAAGCATTTATTTCCTCATCTAACTTTTGGAAAGATATCAATGCCTGGTCTTTTATACATCAAAATAAAAATTAGAGAGACGTTAAAAAATAGCCTGTGTGCTGTGGCCAGCCCTGTGGCGCAAGTGGTTAAGTGTGCGCGCTCTGCTGCAGCGGCCCGGGGTTCGCCAGTTCGGATCCCGGGCACGCACTGCTTGGCAAGCCATTCTGTGGCGGTGTCCCATATAAAGTGGAGGAAGATGGGCACAGATGTTAGCCCAGGGCCAGTATTCCTCAGCAAAAAAAAAGAAAAAAAAGAGGAGGATTGGCAGATGTTAGCATAGGCCTGATCTCCTTACCAAAAAAAAAAAAAAAAAAAATAGCCTATGTGCAATTCAAATGGGTTTTCCTGGAGATGTGATTTTGCATTAAAACTTCTATTCTCCCCAAAGCTGCATCAATTTAAGAAAAATGCAAAATCCCCTTTACTGTTATCACTTTTGCTATTTATAGCATTACCAGGCTAAAGCCATGTTTCTTGAACTCCATAATTCTTAGTTTTCCTTTTGTTCGTAATAATTATACTAAATCATGTAGAATTTGAATTAACTATAAAAAAATGAAATGTGAGATTCATCTTTCAAAGGAACTGATACCAAGCTAATGCCCAATTTTTTTAATGCAACTGCTAATAATTAAGAACATCACAATAGTGAATGGAAAAATGAGAGTTTAGTTATGGATGTTTATATCTTATAAGGCAAAAGTAAGAGTGTTTCTGAGGTGTCAAGGAAGACAACTTGAGATGCTAGCTAGTCCAACACTCTGCTTTCCTGGAATAAGAACCTATTTGCTCAAAGAAATAGAAATTTCCCCTATTCTTAAAGATCTCAAAAGATAGTTATTATTGAAGCCTACTCCTAGTAGCCTATTTATGTATTCTATGCTGCTCAACCTACATCTTCAATACGATTTCAGTTTTGAGCACCACAATTTAGAAAGGACATTGACAAGCATTCAGAGGAAAATGGCTAAAAAGTCTTACAGGAACCATGTTACATTAGAATGGTTGCACATTCTAGATGGTTAGTTGGAATGAACTTTAGAGATCATATAGTCCAGTGATTCTCCAACTGTATGGTCTCAGGACTACTTTACACTTCCAAAAATTATTCAGGTTCCCAAAGAGCTATGGTTACATTTATCAATATTTATTATACTAGAAACTAAAGCTGAGAAAAAATGTAAATAGTTATTAATTCATTTAAAATAAAATAAATGATTAAATAATAATCATTTAATGATGAACCTATTACACGGTAACATAAATAACATACTTGAAAAATATAAGCATATTTTCCAAAACAAAAAAATTAGAACACTAGCATTGTTCTGCATTTTTGTAAATCTCTTAAATGCCTCGTTTAATAAAAGACAGCTGGATTCTCATAGGTGCTATTGCATTCAATCTGTTGTGCTATGTTGGTTTGGTGGAAGTATATGAAAAATATCCATTTTCACATAGATATGAAGTTGGAAAGAAACAGTGTTTTAATAGCCTTTCCAGATAATTGTAGCCATTCTTCCTTGATACTATATCAAAATTTGACAAGTATATAGTATATAGTTTCTCAAAGGTTAATTGCAACATGGAATCTGAAACCTGAATATCAATGAACTTTTGTATTGCTACTTTAAAACCCACTGGTCTTTAAATTTATCTTTTACCCATGCATGATTTCATAACATCATTCATTGGTTCATTTGGAAAATATTGGTTCACTGAGTTGTGCATATCTTTGAAATATTGACATATTTCATTATTCATTATTTTTTAAAATCATATTTGTTAATATCACCACCTATCTTAGAAAAGTTTTTAAGTATTAGGAAGCCATCAAGCTCATGGTGGTGGGTACAAGTTTTCCAAACAACTAATTTTCTCTTGAAAGCTCAAATTTTATTATTGACAACAAACAGTGTCAGTTGCTTTTCTTAAAATGGCAGTCTTACTTTGCTCATTCTTGAGAATATGTCTGCCAAGCATCCCAGCGTGAATAACCACTGTATGTCTGTTAGTCATTCTTTCACGCAAAAATTATATTCTATGAAAAAAGCAGTTAGTTCAGCTTGCAACTCAGTCACACAAGTGATTTTCCTCAAGATAACCATCGTACTTGGGTATGTAGCATAAGTGCTTTATGCATACTTCCCATTTCATCACAGAGTATTAAAAAATATCCTTAAAGGTCAAGAATTAATAAACAATTTTTACTGCTTCATCTACAACATTCTTAAGCAAAACTGGTTTTTTCTTTCTGTGAGTGGTGATGATTAAAAAAAAAATTCAATGACTACTAACATAATTTGGTGCCACTGCCTTGATTCTGCTAAGGTGCCAGCAGTTTTGCCCAAAATTGCTTTGCAACCTCACTTTAAATGTCAACACAGTGAAAAAGGCAAATAGCATCTTAGTATTATGATGAAAATAGTTTTGACTTTTCAGACCCCTTGAAAGGGTCTCAAAGGTCCCCATGTGTCCACAGACCACATTTTTATAACTGCTTATCTACTATGATAATCCATTTTGCAGCTAAGGAAACTGCCTAGTTTAATATTTTCAAGCCAATGAAGAAGAGGTAATATCTAGCACAGTGAATGTAATATGGCAAATACTAATTGAAAGTTAGTTTTTCTTTGTTCTTTCCAAAAGAAAGAACAGTATTAGTGAGTGAGAATTACAAGGTGGTGGATTTTAGCTCAGTCCAGACACATCTTTAAAAGCAGTGGAATAAGTTGCCTCACAAAATAGAGATCTGTTGCTGGAGTTGTCAAAGTTAAGGCTGGATGACTCTTTGCCAGGGATGTTGTAGAAAGAACTTTCTTACACTGAGTTGAAAGTTGTGCCAAAACTTAGCTGATTATATAATCATCTAAAAAGCTTTCACAAAATTTGAATTTCTGGGCCCCACCCCAAGCTTACTAAACCAGAATCGCCTTAAGTGGGCCAAGAGTTTCCATTTTTTAAAAGCTCCACAGAGGACTGTTAAAGCCAGCCTGGCTATAGATGGTGTTCAAGAGCTGCCATACCAGTTCTCTTCTGAAGTCCCTATCACTCTAAGATTCTACAATTTTGTATTTTAGCCACACTCACTGGGAAGTACACCGTTACACTTAACGTAACAGTTCCTAAGCCTACTTTAACACATTATTGATGGTCAGGATCAAGGTATTTCTGGGTCAGATGAGGAGGAATTAATGGTGCACATTTCCTGGGCCAACCAGTTCACCTCTGCCAACATGTGTAGCAAAATAGTACATCAGAGATAGAATTGCCTAAGTCTGACACATTTTCACAACTGCCAACACTTTATTGCTCTCCTGAAATAATTCAAGATCTATCTGTGAACAAGGATGGTCAGTATAAAAATAGTGTCTACATGAAAAATGAATGAGATTATTTAGAAGACAGCATGTCTTCCACTTTACAAAGGCAGCTTATTGCTACAAACCAAGACCAAAATATAGACCACAAACTTCCAAAAACTATTTACAGAATAACCGTGTGACTTAATCCCTAAAATTCTTGCATTTTGAGGTCTTGACTACAGAAAAATTCCATATACTTCATAAACACAACGTTAAGACAGCAAGGCCCCTTGACCAGAATCAAACAAAAATTTGGCAGTAGGTCAACAAGAAATTTGCAATATATTTTTTAACTTTTCACTCAATAAACTTGTTCTCTTTTATCTCTTTCTTCATGTCCCCTGCTTTTCTTAGCAAAATACTCTTCTTTGAAATAACGCCTCTTATTGTACTTTTTATATCTCTTTTTTTCTTGCTGCCTATCTGATTTCAGACATAATATGGTATCAGCTTAATAACAAAAGTCAGAGAAGGTCTTATGTGAGTAGGACTGTAGAAAAAAGTGACTATCAAAAAATAATCCTCAGACTCCCTATATCAGAACCACCTGGAGTGCTTATTAAAATAAATTTTTTAAAAAGACTGTTGGGCCCCACCTGGACTTATTGATTCTGCACTTCTGAGAGGATGGCCTAGGAATCTGTTTTAAAGCATAGCCCCCAGGAAATTCCTATGCACACTAAAATTCAATAATTGCTGGGCTAAAAGGTAACTGTTAAATGTGAGTAAGTTCACAAAAAACTTTTGTGCATAAACAAAAATTTTGTAACTCTATAAAATGTTTTATCTTACTGAAAAGATTCTCAATAATTTTGGAGTTCCTACTTTTTAAAATAAAATATTCTCTTAGACGTAAGGAGAATTAAAAACTAGACATGGAATTTAACTTAAAAATTAAGTTTTAGTTATTGTAGGGTGGTAGTTGTTGTTTTTTTGTTAATTTGAGAACAATACAAGCAATTCTCCAGCAATCCAGTCAACATTTCTGAGAGCCCACAGGATGTATAGCATGAATTGGGATCTCTGGGGATACAGAACAATAAATTTCTATCTCAAATCTCCAGCGACAATTTGGATTCATTGTAAGATAAATATTATAATTAGAATAGTCTCAGCATTTGCAGAGCATTATCATACCCAGAAAGAGGAGAGGACTCCATCCCTGCTGAGTTTTCTCTCCCTGAGTCCTTGTTCACAAAATAAAGTGGCAGAACATTTAAAAAGTAATCATTTAACAAAAGCTTGCAAATAAGTACTAATTTTTTAAGCCCATAAATCTTTTAAATCAGTCTACTATTTTCTATAGGGTAAACTGATAGACAAATGAGGCAGGGCTGGTCTTTATACTTGTTCTAGGTAGTTAAATCAAGATAAATTGAAAGACATCTAAAGAGGGCCCATTTTGATAATCATTTTTAAGAAACTCTTCTTGTTACCACTCTCAGTGCCACTCCCTCTTAACCACAAATAATGACTTCAGTAATGGGGCTCTGTAATTTAAAGTATCAGGCAAATAACACCAAGTTACTTAGATGAGTTGACACCGCCTGTTGCACAAATATGTACTTAGGATGAGATTATAAAAATAACAGCTGCAGTATCAACTGGATTCAGACCAGACCAATTTGTGTGAATGCAGAGAGTCAACATGGTCTGAACTTGCTACATAGCATGTATGTAACACTTTATAGTTTTTAAGCATTCCTCAATTAGTGATAGAAATTGAAAGGTGGAGAGATGCTAAAAGAAGTAGAGAAAAATAAAGATTTGGTGCCTACGGGCTAATTATCAGAGTCCTAATTCCTGGAGTAAATCACAGTTACTCATCATTTACTGAATATTTGCTCTGTGCCAGGCACTGTGTTAAGCACTGGAAAAACAAAAATGAATGAAGTAGAGTTGGTGACTTCAAAGAGTTCACAGCCTGGTAAAGGAGACAAATAATTACAGCTTTGTATGATATACATTAGGTGAAGAAAACAGATTATAATACTATATAATCCCATTTTCTGAAATAAAGAATATGCATAGAAAATAGGGATATGACCATTTACCTCCCAAGGTTTTTGTAAGGATTAGAGATATGCAAATACTTCCTAGATGGGATATGTCTTCTATAAATGTATTTTCCTTTTTGCTTTTTCCCTGAGATTACGTTGAAATGTGCCCAAGTCACAACTTACACAGATGACTGGTGGCTAATATAACCACCCACTTTTTAAAAAAGAATGTCTTAAGGGTACATGACCCCAGAGCTGTGTCTTTGGCAATGCTACCCCATCATCACACTCAATAACTACACTCTGCATATCTGCAGGGAGCTCAGTCATACACTATGGATTAGTCCTTCCCAGACCTAATTAGGTTTTTCACCCTCTCTCAAAAACACAGAAATAAATAAGGAGAATCATGTAGAGAGATCCTGCTTATCCTTTGACTGTATATTCTTCAAAACAATTTAAAGATTTCACTGTAAAGTCCAGACATGATCTGGCCTGGCATCTCTCAGAGATTGTTTTACTTCCTAAGTGAAAAATATCAGGGATAGCAGGATGAGATGTGCTCAAGTTTACAGACAAGGAAACAGACACATAACTCACTTAGGACCACATGACAAGTTGGTGACAGGGCTTTCATTTTAAGTCAGAGTTTCCAATTACTGGGCTTATATCCATTCTGTGAGGAACATAAACGTCTCCTGTTACTTCATCTGTAAAATGGGATACTTAGCATTCACTTCTCCCATAATACATCAGTTTCGCTACTTTGCTCTCCCACTTAGCTCATTTGACAAAAGACACTTTGTAAAATGGAAAGGGATTAAACACCTAGATTTTTAAATACATTTCTCCGGTGCCAGCGCCAGCACCTTCCCATCTCCCCCAACTCTAATCAACCACAATTCCTATATCTTCTTGTCCTGGAATTTTCCTAATTTCACTTTCTTTTTATGATCCACGACGAGAATGATAGAAGAGTGTGTGTGTGTATGCGCGCGTGCGGGCGCGCGCATGTGTAGATATATGTAGGAAAAATACCCTGCTACACACTACATAATTCTCATTTTCCTACATTACTGCTCTCATGCCAGCACTGGGACACTGCCTTTTTCAATGTGAGGAGATAGAAGAATGGCACAGAGCTCTCCAATACTCAAATCCCAGCATTAAATTTCACCCCCATCAAGCCTGTTTCTGCAGAATTTACAGTAAAAAAAAAGACTAGGCATTATTTAGCAAATTCTAGAGCACAACCATTGTTCAGTTGATATTTATTTTCCCATTAAATCCTCATAATTACTTTGTGATGGGATTACAATCCTCATTTTATAAGTGAAAAAGCTGAAATTCAATGGGATTAAATATTCACAAAGGTAAAAGTGGCAGAGTTGGCACTCAAATTCACAATCACTGGTTTCAAAGCTAGTGCACTTTCATTTAAGTAGCATTCCTTAATTTCTGATCCTAGCCCTTTCAAAACCTATTGGTCTGATGCTAAAAGAGCTTCTTTTAAGAGATTCTAAATCACACCATTTCTGTACACTGATCCTACTCCTGCCCTTCAACCACAATAGTTCTCTGGGACAGGCACTGTGCAAAGTCCACACATCAGCCTATAATTCAAAACTTCCTTCTTGCATCTTCTATCTCAGAGTAGATTCCCAGAACAATTTTACTGGACAGAGGTGTCTTTCTTCTAAAAAAAAATGAAAATATTTACCACGTATATCACATACACAGTAGGGAAACTTACAAAACTTAAAGAGAAATATTCTAAGGTCAAGGATGTTATTTTATGCATTAAATAAATAATTGAAATTTTAGGTGATTTCAAAAAGTAAATATACAAGTTTAATTTCTTTCCAAGAATAAAATACAGTCATGTGCAGCATAACAACATTTCAGTCAACGATGGACCACATATACAACGGTGGTCCCATAAAATTAGTACCATGTAGCCTAGGTGTGTAGTAGGCTATACCATCTAGGTTTGTGTAGGTACACTCTATGATGTTTGCACATCAACAAAATCGCCTAACACCACATTTCTCAGAATGTATCCCTGTTGTTAAGCAATGCATGACTGTGATATAAATAAATTATAGGTTTAAAATATGTAATATAAATATTATAAAAGTAAAAAAATTAAAATATACATTAGCACAGGAATAATAGGCAGATCAATGAACAACAGAAAATCTAGAAATAGATGATAGTCTATAGAAGAATTTAATATATGATATAGGTGACACTTCAAGTCAGTGGAGAAATGATAAACTATTCAACAATGATGCTGGGAATGGGTAGACATTTGGAAAAAAAATAATGTTGAATCCCTACCTCACACTTTACACTAAATAAATTCCAGATGGATTTTTTTAAGTGTAAAAACTAAAAACATAAATAATCTTCAAGAAAATCTAACTATTTGTATAATCTTTAGATAAGAAAGATCTTACTAAGCATGACGTTTAGAAACCAAAAAAGATTAACCAAACTGACTACATTAAAAATTTTAAACTTCTATCCAAAGAAAAGGCCATTAACAAAGTTAAAAAACAAACCACAAACAGAAAAAAGTATATTTTTGGTATGACATGACAAAGAGAATATTAAGAGCTCCACCAAGTCAATAAGAAAAAAAAAAATTGGCCACAAAAAAAATGGAATAGGGGCTGGCCCCGTGGCTTAGCGGTTAAGTGCGCACACTCCACTGCTGGCAGCCCCGGTGCGGATCCTGGGTGCGCACCGACGCACCGCTTCTCAGGCCATGCTGAGGCCACGTCCCACATACAGCAACTAGAAGGATTTGCATCTATGACATACAGCTATCTACTGGGGCTTTGGGGGAAAAAATAAATAAATAAAACATTTAAAAATAAATAAATAAATAAATGGAATATTTACAAATGAGAAAATGGCAAAAGCAAATAAGCTAAAAAATGTATTTAATATCACAATTAATTTTTAAAATGCTAAGTAATAAAACAATTCATATCTCAATGCAAGATAACATTTTAGCAAAGATTTAAAACATTGTTAATATTTAATGTTCACCAGCATGAGGAATTGGGCACTCTCATTCACTAGTGAGAATGTAATATAGCACAATCTTTCTGTAGAGCAATTTGACAATTCTGCATTCCTTATATCACTTATGGAAAAAAATCAAACAATATGGAAAAGTGTAAATAAATACTGAAAGATGCTGTTTCCAATATAGCCAAATTTTAAATGTACACGTCCTTTGATACAAAAATTCTACTTCTATATTATCCTAAGGAAATTATTGGACAACTGGGCAAAGGGCATATATACAAAAATCTTCACTAAAGTATTATTTATAATAGCAAGTAGCTTGAAACAGCCAAAGGTTCATCAACATCGGAATAAGTAGGATGCAACCACAAAATAGAGTATAATGCAGTCTTATAATTGTGGCATATATCCATATTTATCAACAATAAAGATATCCACAGCCTATTGTTACTTGGGGGGGGGAAGGCTAAAGAAGCATATATATTTTTTCCATTAGTATAAAAACATATAAATTATTGTATAGGTATGAATGAATATGAACACCAAAAAAGGATATACAACAAAACTTTATTTATGAATAACATTCATATGCTGATATCTATACATATATATGTATAAATAGAAAAAGAAATGATATGCAGCAAAAAGTTATTAACGAGTGCTGACATTGTAATTAAAACTTTCTTTTTTCTCTATTCATTTCCTTATTGTCTGAATTTTTTATAAGCCTTGACATTCATTTCTTCATAATCAGAAAAAAAGGCTTTTTATTTAAAAATTAA
Source organism: Ceratotherium simum simum (assembly GCF_057802395.1). Taxonomy (NCBI): domain Eukaryota; kingdom Metazoa; phylum Chordata; class Mammalia; order Perissodactyla; family Rhinocerotidae; genus Ceratotherium; species Ceratotherium simum. Next base: position 13,779,739 of record NC_141906.1, on the reverse strand, counting down.
CGATTGAGTAAAGATTTAATTAAGATTCAAACACAACTTTTTTTAAACCAAATTATAACCTCAAAAAATGATGTTGAAAAAGATAATCCTGGGGCTGGCCCGGTGGCACAAGCAGTTAAGTGCGCACGCTCCACTGTGGTGGCCCAGGGTTCGCCGATTCGGATCCTGGGCACGCACCGACGCACCGCTTGGCAAGTTGTGCTGTGGCAGCATCCCATATAAAGTGGAGGAAGATGGGCATGGATGTTAGCCCAGGGCCAGTCTTCCTCAGCAAAAAAAATACTAAATCTAAAATGGTAGGTTGTAATCTACTGTGGGGAGAAAATGACTAGATATACCCTGGTTAAACAAATTCAATGTGTGTAAATATACATATTATACATGCATAAATATATATGTAAATATGTTATATCTATAACACATATAGATATAAATGTGATATACCTATATTATGTAGTTATCCATTTATATCATAAATGATTGGGCCTTTATACAAAGGTTTTAGGAAACTGGCATACCACGTTTCCACAAAGTTTGTAGAAGTTATAGCGATAGCATGATCTCTTATTTGGTGATATTAGCACACTCTTCTTAAAACAGCAGTGTTTTAAATTTGGCAAACTTAGCGAGAGCCTTCAAAATATCCATCACTTCAACCCAGCTGCACTTCTAGGAATCTATCATAAGGACATAGTCATAAACATAAAAATAATTTTTGCACAAATATATTTATCCCAGCATTATTTAAAATAATAAAACCAAAGAGGCAGGTTATAGATGCTATCTATGTAAAATAAGGATAGATATAAATGTGCTTACATAAGTATTAAAAAAAATTCTACAAGGATACCCAGAAAACTCTGCATAGTGGGACGAAGATCTTTACTTTTCACTTTACATGTTTCCATATTTAAATTTTGAACATGAGCATGATTACTTTTATAATTTAAAATGCAAAAGAAAAAATGAAATAAAATGGCAATAATAATAATTTGAAGCAACCTATATCTAAAAATAAGGGAAAGTTGAAGTAAAATATAGTACACTCACTAGGCACAATATTGTGTGATTATTAATTTTTTTATTCAGAATCCTGCATAGTAACAGCATGGGAAAATGCTCATGTCACGATGTGAAGAAAAAAAGGGATAAAAATTATATTTACATGCTTTTTAAAAAATAAAAGCCAATGCTTAAGAAAAAGACTAGGAGGAACTATTAAGCTGTTAACAAAGGCCGCCAGTGGGTATGGGACGGGATAAATTCTTTCTCTTCTTTCCACTTTTTGTATTTTTCTAAATTTCCATAATGCTGAACATTTTTAATTGGAAAAAATTAACTAAGCAGAAAAAAAGAATGCAATTCTAGGGGGGTCGGCCCAGTGGCATAGTGGTTAAGTTCACACACTCCGCTTTGGTGGCCCGGGCTTCACAGGTTCAGATCCCCGGTGAGGACTTATGCACCACTTATCAAGCCATGCTGTGGCAGGCGTCCCACATATAAAGTAGAGGAAGATGGGCATGGATGTTAGCCCAGGGCCAATCTTCCTCAGCAAAAAGAGGAGGATGGGCAACAGATGTTAGCTCAGGGCTAATCTTCCTCATCAAAAAAAAAAAAGAATGCACTTCTACTATTTTATACAGAGTTCACACTTGCAAATATCACTTTCTTGATCAACATTCAAAGAGTTTTTTCTGAACTGTAATTAGCATGTAAGTAAATCTCCTTAATTAGTAACGTAAATTCTATATCTTATATCTAAAACTAAGGGAAAGTTTAAATAAAATATAGCCCATTATTAGAGATAATATTATGTAGTAATCAAAACTTTTATTTGGAATCCTAGGTAATAGCATGGGAAAATGCTCATGTGGCATATATCCACTCTATTGTATAATACAGTTTTAATTTAGCCAATAGAATTACCTAACTTCTTTTGAATCAGCAATATTCTTCTGAAGGTACGGAATAAGATAGATTAACTACTTTTTCCTTGATAAGTAACTTCAGTTTCTTCATTGATAAAATGCATATAATACTATTCTGCCTCACAGATTTGTTGCTAAGGTTAAATAAGATAATATATGTAAAGCAATTAGTACAGTCTCCTGGCACTTAGGTACTCAATAGTAAATGGTAGCAATTGTTACTATCATGGGCATGGCTGCTCTTAAAACATTTATTTACTCTCTTCTTTCTATTAGGATAGACTGTATGCAAGACTAATCAGAATGAAAGAAGAATGTTTTCTAAATTACAAGTTGAGATTTAAGTATTAGAATCAACTTAAAATAGTTAAGAGTGTGCAAAAAATACAGAATTATATCTGGGGAGTTACTTATTTAAACCTTATTCTGCAAATAAATGTACATTTTTAAAAAAAAGTAATATTTACTATTGCTATGCTCAAGTAATTGTAAGCACACAGAACCTCAAAATAAAAGAAAATCAGCTGTACTTACATAGCTAACCTCCTAGAGTAACAATTACATTGTATGGTATGAGTGTTGTACAACCTTCTTTTAACCTTCTTTATTTTATTAAAATAAAATAATCCTATTACCTACCTCAAAAGGTTTTTAGGATAATTAAATGAGATGATCTATATAAAATATCTAGCAACCTGTTGAGCCACAAAGTAGTAAGTGCTCAATAATTTTTTTGGCAATTATTAGCAGACATCAGCAAGCTTTTTCTGTAAAAGGTCAGATAGTAAATAATTTAAGCTTTGAGGGCCATATGGTCTCTGCTGCATCTACTCAACTCTGTCATCATAGAGCAAAAGCAGCCATAGACAATACATAAGTAAATGAGTACAGTTGTGTTCCAATAAAACTTTATTTACAAAAATAGGTAGTGGGCTAGATTTGGCCACCTGGACATAGTTTGCTGAACCCTGACTTAGTGGATTCCCCAAACGGAGATCCTCTAAATGGCTCTCTAATCTTTGAACTTAGGAATTCTCCTTCAATAATCATACCTTCTAGATCAGTGTTTTCAAAGTGTATTTTATAGAACATTTGTTTCCTGAGATATTAATAAATATTACACCTCAATAAGATTCTCTGATCATAAAAGTTTAGGAAATTCTTGGTAGAACAGATTTTATATCTGCAGAACTTCTTTATACATTAATGTCTTTGGAAATCTCCAAAAAGAGCATACAAATTGCAACTCATTGCATCATTTCAGCAAAAATTTTTGAATGCCCATCCACTTAGTGATGTGGATATATACATAAATAAAATATGCAAAAGTCTCTGCCTTCATTGAGTTTACATTTTAACAGGGAGCCAAAAAAGTAAACAAAATAACTAAGTAATATGAATAGTATTTTAGATGGTGATAGGTAATACAGAGAAGAGTGAAGCAGTTGGAGGACAGGACACGCCAGAGCTGAAAACATGATGCACAGGATGTTCAGAGATTAAATGTAAATGTACAAATACTCCAATTTTAAAATCCTCTTTATATGTGGTTTATGAGACACTTCTAAACCATAAGGATACAAAAAAGATCACAGTAGGTGGATTAAATATATATAACATGCAAACAGTAACCAAAAGAAAATTCTAATAATATCTAACAAGAACGGCTTAAAGGCAAAGAGCATTTCTAGAGATAAAGAAAATAATTAACTATAAAGGAGTCAATTCACCAACTATATATATATAACATATATTGTTAAGATATAACAATTCTAAATTTGTATGAACCTAATGACATAGTCTCAAAATAATCAGCTAAATTTGGCAGAAATATAAAGCACAATAGATAAACTCATAACCAGAGTGAAGATTTAAAATACTTCTGTAGATAAATGATAAAATAAGTGGACTAAAACAAAACAGAAAAAATACAAAAGATTTAAAGAATACAATCAACAAATTTGTCTTAATTGACATATTTAGAATGGTGGACCAAACAACTATGACAACTGCACAATAAACATTATTTTTAAGTAAATATCATACAATCATATTTAATGGTAAAATGTTAAAAGCTTTTTCTCCGAGATAGAGAATATGACAAGGATGCCCACCATTACTACTTCTACTCTTAACATTGTATTAGAAGTCTTAAACAGTATAAGAAAGCAAGAAAAAGAAATACGAGGTATAAGGATCAAAAAAGAAGAAATCAAATTGTCATTATGTGCAGATGATATGATTGTATAGGCAGAAAATTCAATAGAATCTACGGATAAAGAATTAAAATTAATAAGTGAGTTTGACAAGTTTTTTTTATGCAAGAGTATTGTACAAAAAAGTATATATACAACGCCAAACAAAATAGAACTTATAAATAGCATTTATGTAAAACCATTACAAATATGAAATATTTAAGTAAAACTTCTAATGAAAGATATGCAAGACCTCATTGCAGTAAACTATAAAACATTTCTGAGAATAAGTTAAAAGACTTAATAAGTAGAGGGCTATACTATGCTCATGGATTAGAAGATTCAAAATTGTAACTGGTTCTGGCAAATATTTCATTGTAAGTACGTACTAAGCATCCTGTGACCCTCTGCTTCAGGATCTTCTCTGAAGGCTATGGGAGTACATTTAGCCCAGCACAAGCTCAGCTTGGAAGTCAGGGGAGTAAATGCCCCTACAAGGAACTCTCCACCATATTGAATAAGTGCTCCAGACTCCCTTCCTTCAGGAAGGCATTCTGTGCTCTTCTCTGAGGTCCTAAGAGGAGTCAAGCCCCCAATGCCTAGAGTGGTGACCTTAACAATGGCTTTTCCTTCTTCCTTGTCTCACTGTTACCACTCCCTCTCTTCTACTTCCTGGGATCAACCTCACAAAGCTAACTGGGGGGCCAGCCCAGTGGCATAGTGGTTAAGTGCACGTGCTCTGCCTCGGTGGCCCAAGGGTTCACAGGTTCGGATCCCAGGGGCACACCGACGCACCGCTTGTCAAGCCATGCTGTGGCAGCATCCCATATAAAGTTGAGGAAGATGGGCACAGATGTTAGCCCAGGGCCAATCTTCCTCGGCAAAAAGACGAGGATTGGCATCGGATGTTAGCTCAGGGCCGATCTTCCTCACAAAAAAAAAAAAAAAAGCTATCTGTACCCTAGTCCTTGTCACAGGCTCTTCCTTTGCTGGAACTCAAACTAAGACAACATACAAACTGGTTTTTATCCAAAATATATTAAGAACTCCTACAAATCAGTAAGAAAAAGACAAGCAGTTGAACAGGAAAGTAAGCAAAAGCAAAAGTAAGCCAAAATAGTAAGCAAAAAAAAAGTTAAAAGTGAACTTCACAAAAGAGGATTTCCAATGGCCAAAAAACATATAAAAATGTGCTTAACTTCATTGAGGTTTAGGAAAATGCAAGTTAAAATCATAATGAGATGTTACATCATACCCACCAGAATGCTAAAACTGCAAAGACTGATAATCCCAATAATGAGCAAAGGTGTATGACAACGGGAACTCTCATGCACTGCTGGTGAAATATAAATTAGCAAAACAGTTTGGCATTACCTAATATAAATAGAAATACCACATCCTACAATTCAGCAATTCCACTTTTAAGTATTTACCCAAAAGAGATGCAACCAAGTTACAAGAATTCTTATAGCAGCATTATTCATATTAGCCCCAAACTGGAAATGTCTGCCAACAGTAGAATAGATAAACTATGATATAGTCATACAATAAAATACCACACAACAAAAATGAGCAAATTGCTGCTACACAAAATAACAAGGATGGATCTCACAAATATAATATGAAATGAAAGGATCCAGACACAAAAGGATATATAATGTATGATTCCATTTATATAAAGTATAGGAAACAGGAACACCAAAACTATGTTGTTTAGGGATGCATGCTCTGGACATGAAACTAAAGAAAAGCAAAGAAGTGATTATCATAAAAAAGAGGTAGTGACAACTTTACCTTTGGAGTAGGAAGGGGAGTAGTGGTTGGTAGAGGAGCAAGAAGGACTTCAGCAGTGCTAGAAATGTTCTATTTCTTAACCTCGATGGTGATTACACAGATATTCACTGTATGATAAAACATCTTTGTTTTGTGCATCTTTCCACTTGGATATTATATTCTATAATACAAAGACTAAAAACAAGTTTTTCTGAAATGCCTGACATTCAAACACAAGATAAGCAATCTAATACAAAATGATAAAAATGCAAACTAGGAGACTGGTGTTAAGATGGCAGCGTAGATGGACTCTGAAACCACCTCCTCCCATGGACACAATGGATTTACAACTACTCTTGGAACAATTACCCCTGAGAGAGAACTGAAAACTGGATAAGAGGAACTCTCGCAACGAGGGACAGTCCTGACTGAGGTGGAGGAGACAGAAATTCCCTTCTAGAGAGAAAAAAAGCCCCCTTCACAAGCCACAGCACTTCACAGCCACCCAGGAGCAATCCAAAGGTATGCAGCCTTCCCTGGAGGAGCGTGGGAGCTAAGCAGGACAGCATTACCACTATAAGCATTTTTTGGACCCAGCATAACCGAAACAAGTGTAATAATAGCTGGCTTTGCTAGCTACTAACAACAACAGGGAATACCCCTAGAAAAGCTATGAGACATAAGGAAAAAAAAAAGCCAGCTCTTAAAGGTCCCATGTACAAATCCACCCATTTTGGAAAGCAAGCTAAAATCACCAGAAAGAAATGTGCCCAGTCCTTTGGTGAAAAGAGACTCACCTGATAGGCTCTGAGTGCATCTTGGTGAGAGATGAGACCTCTCCAGGGACTGAGACATTGGCGGCAGCCATTATGACCTGGTGCAAGCATGCTGACACAGGTGCTGGCAGATCCCACTGGAATTCTTTCCCTGGCCTAGGTAGGGGTCTGCCCCACCCACTAGAATACTGATTTAATCCAGCTCAGCAAGGGGAGGCAGCCTGCCCTAGGGACTGGCCCCACCCAACAATAAGCCCTTGGGCAACTTGTGGGCCTGCATAGGCTAGGTGCCTGGATTTGCTGCAGCTGGGCGAGTGGGTCCACCTCTGCAGGGTAGGGCATGCACGAGGAGCAGGTGGAGTGTGTAGAGCATTGGTGGAGTGTGGGGGGCCTCTGCTGTGGGGTGATTGGGTGCACTTCAGGGGGTCGGGGCACATGCATGGGGCAGGACTGTGTTGATGGTGTGTTTGGCCCTGCGGGCAGTGGGGGTTGTCAGCTGCAGAAGACTTGTGCTTCTCAAACAGCCACATGGGGGATCAGCCCCACCTTCCAAAGCCTGAAACAATTGGGTGCTCCCCTACCTGGGGCCAGCCCCACCCAGCTGCAATCCTGAGAGAGCTGACAAGAACCTCATAGGCCGAAAGCCTACAGCAATTGTAAGCCCCTGAGCCTAAGAATCAGCCATGCTAGGGGCCTATTCACTTAACAGAAAAAATGCAACAGGAACGTGCTATTAGACCTTGCAGCCAACTGTGCTGGGACTCTCCACACCCAATAAAGAGACTGAAGGGTCCATAACAGCCACCGCAGCTGAGCATTACAACCAGCCATCTAGGGGGTCACCTCAGCCTCCCTCATCTGCTGCAAGAGCAACCCTGCAACAAAAGAAGGACGCACGGGGGTCACTTCTGGAACATTTGGAACTGGTGATGAGAGGGAAGCACACTGCTGGGCCACATAAGGCATCTCTTACATAAGGTCACCTCTCTGAGATCAAGAGACATAGCTGACCTACCTAATACATAGATACAAGCACAGAGAAAGAGGCACAATGAAGAGGAAAAGGAATACATTCCAAGTAAGAGAACAGGACAAAATTCCAGAAAAAGAACTAAATGAAACAGAAATGAGCAATCTACCTGACAAAGAGTTCAAACAAAGAGTCATAAGGATGCTCACTGATCTTGGGAGAAGAATGGATGAACTCAATGTGAACATCAACAAAGAAATGGAAAACATAAAAAAGAATCAATCAGAAATGAAGAATACAATACTGGAAATGAAAAATTCACTAGAGGGAATCAAAAGCAGAGTAGAGGATACAGAGGAACATATCAGTGAGCTGGATGAAAGACTAGAGGAAATCACCCAAGCTGAACAGATAAGAGAAAAAAGAATTAAAAACACTGAGGACAGTCTAAGGCACCTCTGGGACAACATCAAGCACACTAACATCCATGTTATAGGTGTTCCAAAAGGAGGAGAGAGAAAGGGGCAGAGAATCTATCTGAAGAAATCATAGCTGAAAACTTTCCAAACCTAAGGAAGGAAACAGACATCCAGGTACAGGAAGTACAGAGAGCACCAAAAAAGATAAACCCAAAGAGGCCACACCAAGACACATCATAATTAAAGTGTCCGGAATTAAAGATAAAAAGAGAATCCTAAAAGCCACAAGAGAAATGCAACAAGTTACATACAAAGGAAACCCTATAAGGTTATCAGCTGACATCTCAGCAGAAACCTTACAGGCTAGAAGAGAGTGGCACGATATATTTAAAGTGCTAAAAGGAAAAAATCTACAGCCAAGAATATTCCACCTGGCAAGGTTATCATTCAGAATGGAAGGAGAGATAAAGAGTTTCCCAGAAAAGCAAAAATTAAAGGAGTTCATCACCAAGAAACCAGTCCTACAAGAAATGCTAAAGGGACTTATTTAAGAGGGAAAGAGAAGACCACAAATAAGAAAAAAATTATCTATTTCCATTATAAGAGGGTAATGGATACAAATGCACAAAAAAGGTTAGCTATGATATCAAAAACATAAAATGTGGGAAGAGGGGAGCAAAAGAGTAGAGCTTTTAGAAAGAGGTCAAACTAAAGAGACCATCAACTTAATATAGATTGCTATATACATAGGTGATTATATATGAACCTCATGGTAATCACAAACCAGAAACCTATAATAAATACACAAAAAACTAAGAGAAATGAAACCAAACATAATACTAAAGAAAGCCATCAAATCACAAGTGAAGAGAGCAAGAGAAGAATAAGAAAGGAACAGAGAAGAACTACTAAAACACCCAGAAAAAAAGTGAAAAAAATGGCAGTAAGTACATATTTATCAATAGCTACTTTAAATGTCAATGGACTAAATGTTCCAATCAAAAGGCATGGGGGGGGCTGCTTGGATAAAAAAACAAGGCCCATATATATGCTGCATACCAGAGACACATTTCAGACCAGAAGACACTGACAAACTTAAAGTGAAGTGACGGAAAAAGATACTCCATGCAAATGGCAATGAAAAGAAAGCTGGGGTAGCAATACTTATATCAGACAAAATAGACTTTAAAACAAAAACTGTAACAAGAAATAAAGAAGGGCACTACATAATGATCAAGGGAACAATCCAACAAGAGGATATAACACTTGTAAATATCTATGCACCCAACATAGGAGCACCTAAATATATAAAGCAATTATTAACAGACATAAAAGGAGAACTAGACAGTAACACAATAATAGTAGGGGACTTTAACACCCAACTTACACCAATGGATAGATCATTCAAACAGGAGATCAATAAGGAAAGATTGGCCTTAAATGACACACTAGACCAGACAGACTTAGTAGATATATACAGAACATTCCATCCAAAAACAAAAAATACACATTCTTTTCAAATGTACATGGAGCATTCTCCAGGATTGATCATATTTTAGGCCACAAAACAAGTCTCAATAAATATAAGAATATTGAAATAATACCCAGCATCTTTTCTGACCACAACGGTATGAAACTAGACATCAACTACAGGAAGAAAATCAGAAAAGCCACAAATATGTGGAGATTAAACAAAATGCTACTGAACAACGACGGGGTCAATGACGAAATCAAAGGAGAAATCAAAAAATACCCAGAGACAAATGAAAATGAAAATACGACATGCCAGAATTTATGGGATACAACAAAAGCAGTTCTAAGAGGGAAATTTATAGCAATACAGGCCTACCTCAACAAACAAGAAAAATGTCAAATAAACAATCTAACAGTGCACCTAAAGGAACTGGAAAAAGAAGAACAAATAAAGCCCAAAATCAGTAGAAGGAAAGAAATAATAAAAATCAGAGCAGAAATAAATGAAATAGAGACTTAAAAAAAAAAAAAAGAAAAAAATCAATGAAACCAAGAGCTGGTTTTTTGAAAAGATAAACAAAATTGACAAACCTTTAGCTAGACTCACCAAGAAAAAAAGAGAGAAGGCACAAATAAGTAAAATCAGAAATGAAAGAGGAGAAATTACAACAGACACTTCAGAAATACAAAAGATTATAAGAGAATACTACGAAAGCTATATGCCAACAAATTGGATAATCTAGAAGAAATGGATAAATTCTTAGAATCATACAACCTTCCAAAACTGAATCAAGAAGAAATAGAGAATTTGAATAGACCAATCATCAGAAAGGAGATCAAAACAGTAATCAAAAACCTCTCAAAAAATGAAAGCCCAGGACCAGATGGCTTCCCTGGTGAATTCTACCAAACATTCAAAGAAGACTTAATACCTATCCTTCTCAAACTCTTCCAAAAAATTGAAGAGGAAGGGAAGCTTCCTAACTGATTCTATGAAGCCAACATTACCTTGATATAAAAACTCAACAAGTACAACACAAAAAAAGAAAATTACAGGCCAACATCACTGATGAACATCGATGCAAAAATCCTCAACAAAATACTAGCAAATCAAACACAACAATACATCAAAAAGATCATATACCATGATCAAGTGGGATTTATTCCAGGGATGCAGAGATGGTTCAACATCTGCAAATCAATCAACATGTTACACCATATTAATAAAATGAAGAATAAAAATCACATGATCATCTCAATAGATGCAGAGAAAGCATTTGACAAGATACAGCATCCATTTACGATAAAAATTCTGAATAAGGGGCCAGCCCGGTAGTGTAGTGGTTAAGTTTGCATGCTCCACTTCAGCAGCCCAGGGTTCACAGGTTTGGATCCCGGGCACAGACCTACACACTGCTTATTAAGCCATGCTGTGATGGGGTCCCACATATAAAGTAGAGGAAGATGGGCATGGATATTGGCCCAGGGCCAATCTCTCAGCAAAAAGAAGAGGATTGGCAACAGATGTTAGCTCAGGGCTAACCCTTCCTCACCAAAGGAAAAAAAAAAAAAAACTCAATAAAATGGGTATAGAAGGAAAGTACCTCAACATCATAAAGGCCATATATGACAAACCTACAGCTAATATCATTCTTAATGGTGAAAAACTGAAAGCTATCCCTCTAAGAACAGGAACCAGACAAGGATGCCCACTTTTGGCACTCCTATTTAACATAGTATTACAAGTCCTAGCCAGAGGAATCAGACAAGAAAAAGAAATAAAAGGGATACAAATTGGAAAGGAAGAAGTGAAACTGTCACTATTTGCAGATGACATGATTTTATATATAGAAAACCCCGAAGAATCTACAAAAAAACTTCTAGAAATAATAAATGAATACAGTAAAGTTGCAGGATATAAAATCAACACGCAAAAATCAGTTGCATTTCTATACACTAACAATGAACTAGAAGAAAGAGAAATTAAGAATACAATCCCATTTACAGTTGCAACAAAAAGAATAAAATACCTAGGAATAAACTTAACCAAAGAGGTGAAAGATCTGTACACTGAAAACTATAAAACATTGCTGAAAGAAATTGAAGAAGATACAAAGAAATGGAAAGATATTCCGTGCTGCTGGATTGGAAAAACTAACATAGTTAAAATGTCCATACTTCCTAAAGCAATCTATAGATTCAATGCAATCCCTATCAAAGTTCCAACTATACTTTTCACAGAAACAGAAGAAAGAATCCTAAAATTTATACAGAACAAGAAAAGACCCCGCATTGCCAAAGGAATCCTGAGAAAAAAGAACAAAGCTGGAAGCATCACACTCCCTGATTTCAAAATATACTACAAAGCTATAGTAACCAAAACAGCATGGTACTGGCACAAAAACAGACACACAGATCAATAGAACAGAATCGAGAGCCCAGAAATAAACCCACACATCTATGGACAGCTAATTTTCGACAAGAGAGCCAAGAACATTCAAGTGAGAAAGGAAAGTCTCTTCAATAAATGGTGTTGGGAAAACTGGACAGCCACATGCAAAAAAAATGAAAGTACACCATTACCTTACACCATACACAAAAATTAACTCAAAATGGATTAAAGACTTGAATGTAAGACCTGAAACCAAGAAACTTCTACAAGAAAATATAGGCAGTACACTCTTCAGTATCAGTCTTAGCAATATTTTTCAAGTACCATGTCTGACTGGGCAAGGGAAACAATAGAAAAAATAAACAAATGGGACTACATCAAACTAAAAAGCTTCTGCAGCAAAGAAACCATCAGCAAAACAAAAAGACAACCTAACAATTGGGAGAAGATATTTGCAAACCATACATCTGATAAGGGCTTAATCTCCAAAATATATAAAGACCTCATACATCTCAACAACAAAAAAACTAACAACCCAATTAAAAAATGGGCAGAAGACTTGAACAGATATTTATCCAAAGAAGACATACAGATGGCCAACAGACACATGAAAAGATGTTCAACATCATTAACTATCAGGGAAATGCAAATCAAAACTACAATGAGATATCACCTCACTCCCATCAGAATGGCTATAACTAACAAGACAGGAAACAACAAGTGTTGGAGAGGATGTGGAGAGAAGGGAACTCTCATACACTGCTGGTGGGAGTGCAAACTGGTGCAGCCACTATGGAAAACAGTAAGGAGATGCCTCAAAAAATTAAGGATAGAACTACCACACAATTCAGCTATTCCACTGCTGGGTATTTATCCAAAGAACACGAAAACATGAATGCAGAAAGATACGTTAAAATGTCCATACTTTCTAAAGCAATCTATAGATTCATTTGTACGGTCCAGGGCATGTAGAAACAGGCACTCTCAAATTATTGTGAGGAGTACAAATTGGCACAGCAGCTGTGAAAGGCAATTTGAAAATACCTATTTAAAATTTAAATTTCATATAACCTTTAATCCAAACTTCCATTTCTAGAGATTTTTCCTACATTTATATCTGTACATGAACACAAAGAAGACTCTACAAGGATATTCAATGCAATATTGTTAGTAATACCAAAAGATTAGAACAACCAAAAAGTCCATTAATGAGAAGAGGCTAAATAAGTTATAATACACTCAAACACTGGAATATTATATAACCATTTAAAAGGAATGAGAAAGCTCTATATGCCCTGATAGGTATATCCTCAATATATATATTGTGGAAATGAAAAAAGCAAGATACAGGCAAATATGAACAATATAATGCCATTTGTGCTAAGAAAGCATTTCATAGTATATCTCTAAGTGAATACATAAGAAACTGGTAACAGATGGCTTTCAGAGAGGGAACCTGAGAAACTGAGGGACTTGCAGGAAATAAGTAGGAGATCTACTTTTTACTCTATACCTTCTGTACCTTTATAAATTTTTGCCACATATACATATGACCTATTCAAATAAATAAATAAATTTATTTTGGAATTGAGTTTCATAAAAGTCCTCACAGTCCCTGACACATAATAAATATCTAATCTAGTGAGTAATAATGAGATAAAGATTACCTGACAAGGCTTTATTTTTAAAGTCTGCTACCCTGTGCACAGTTAGTATATTAGCTACCAACATCTTTTATAGCCCCTGGAGTCAGTACAACTGACTAAATCTAAGAATGAAGTTTTGGGATTTATCATCCTGGTGCGATGGTCTCAGCATAATGGAAGTACCTTTAAGATGACACGCTGTCTTTCAAATATAGTAGGAAATATTGTTAGACAAAAGATGAGAGGTATTTTAGTCTTGTGCTAATGAATATCAGAGTAAACACTATAGAACAAGATCATATAAATGACAAGAAAACAAGTCATGACTATGCCCAGACAGGTCCACTAAACATATACTCCCTCTTTCTGTAATTTTTAATAATTTTTTATTTTATTTTAACCAGGCATACTTGAGCAATAAACAATTCTTTCTTCCAGCTGACTCTGCCCACTTTCTGGCATACATATTCTTTGGAAATGAAGTGAATATTTAACCATTTACACAAAAGTAAAACGGTTGCTGTAAAATAGGTTGAATCAAGCAGATCATTCACTTCAACCTGACTCTTTTCTCTAGAAACACAACTCAATGAATGTGGCAACACTCTAGGTCACTTTAACAGGACATTTCATTTTAATACTCTTGAGTCTAACTCCATCATGGCTTTTATGAATGTCTTTTTCATTTTAGTTAATCTCATATCTGTCTTTGAAGCTAATTCAACTATCTATAGACCTCATTTGGTGTACAATCATGGAGAGTATGAGAGATTTACAAATCTCATGTCACATCAGAACAAAGAGGAATGAATGACATCTGAGAAAGGAAAATGTTGCCACTCTTAAAATTCACAAGCTGTTAATTCACAAATTAGTAGATTGCAACATGGTTCTGGCCCATTTGTTCACGGACTTTAAAGACTACAAACTCCTGAATTCACAGTTAAACCTACAGGGAGTTACTTATTTACTTGTTTCTTCAAATCAACAAAAATCTATTATTCTGAACTAGCTGGAGTCAATGGCCTTATTTATCTTAATCCTATATACAACTGTATTTTTTTCCTTCAACATATATTAATTAAGCATCTGACCCTGGCCTACAACAGGGCAACTCTTAAATTGTTTCGATATGCATTTCTTCAGATTGTAAATCTCTTAAGGGTAAAACCTGTATTTTCTCTTTCCTTTTATAAATCTATACAGCACCTTGGTACAGAGCCTTCAATATATTTTTTTTTATTGTAACACATTTTAAAAGCAAAGGATGATCTAGTTGACCTGATTGGTGAAAAGAAATATTTTGATGTATATCAATTTACTAATCAAAGTCCATTTTAATAAGAACTCATCTTTTTATGGTAAATTATGATTATTAACACCCTGGCTCTTGCTTCCAATAAGATACCCTTGTAGGGTAGGTCATTCTGAACTTATAAGTTGTCATAATTGTTGTTACATATCGTCATGTCTTGGAGATTAGTACCACCACTGCCTTAGATTTGAGGTCCATTACAGAGGCATTTCTGATGTAGCAATTAATTTTAATTCTCCATTTTCCAGTGTAGGTAAATTGATCAGGAGGGAAGGACTGTAACCAATCCTTCTTACAGGCCAACTGAAGGCAAATATAACAAAACCTAGGAAAAAATTTCATCTCAGTAAAGATTCTGATTCTGTTGAATGAAAAAATAAGTTAACAATTTGAGATGATTGTCAGGGCAAAGGGAAAAGGATAGGAAGAAGAAAAAATTAAGTTTCCAAGGAAATACATACAAACATATTTCTTTGATGATTATAACAGAAGAGGAGCTTCATTCTAAATGATACCTTCTTACTGCATGGCAGTTTACAAGCAACCTAAACTCTTTTTTTGGAACTAATAGCATTTTTTTTTTACCTTAAAACGTTATTTAATTGTCTGTTCCTCTGTCACAAAAGCACATGTTGCTATGGATGATGGTGATTATGGAGCTACAAAGTTTACCACAGCTTCAGTCACCAATGCTCCCACCCATACAGTGTCATCCTCAGAAACCATCTGGTGCTCCTTCTGCATAATTAGCAAAATATTGAGTTAGCACTTAACACTCCAGGGAGGATTAAACCAGTTTTTTTAAGCAAGAAAAATTCCAGCCAAGTCAAAACAGAATTCTATCAAAATTTTCTCTCAAGGAGATCTTTATATGCCCAGGCTTTACCGGTTTTTTGGGTGCAGTACCAGAACTCTACAAATAGTATATTCAGTGAGTAGAATACTGGCAAAGCAGATGTTACCCCTTGCATCCACCCACTAAATTCTTATTCCCAATTTGGTTGTCTGCAGCAGTGAATCAGAGCAAGGTGACTCAGTCAACTAACGACAAGAAATTTGAAGCTTGCCTCACAGTGTTTACCTTGAAAGACTATTAAGCTACTAAAACTTAAAAGCACAGGAGCTGGCCAAGTTGCAAAATAACATTCAGGGTAAGACCACCGCATCATAATTTCTCTCTAATTGTTTTTCTTAGAACAGATGTCTAAGATGAGTTCCTCACATTAAAAACAAATGGGAGGGGCCGGCCCTGTGGCTTGGTGGTTAAGTGCACGCACTGCGATGCTGGTGGCCCGGGTTCGGATCCCGGGTGCGCATCGAGGCACCACTTCTCCGTTCATCCTGAGGCCGAGTCCCGCATACAGCAACTAGAAGGATGTGCAGCTACGACATACAACTATCCACTGGGGCTTTGGGGGGAAAAAATAAAAATCTTTAAAAAAAAAAAAAAAAAACAAATGGGAGGAGATTAAGGTTTTGAACTATGCATCTGACAAGCCCACATGAGTGTCTTACAATCGGCAGAATTCATTCAAGAGGAAAGCAAGAAGCATGGCAAAACATAACTCAGCAAAGGATTGCACTTTAAAATATGTCTTGTTCCAGAACTCCAGATTGGACATGTATTCTTTTTTGTCCCAACTTCTGTGAACCAACTGCTTGCCTAAGGACAATAGAAACCAACCAGAATTTAATGAGTGCCTACCCATCTTCCAGACACTTGGATGTACACCGAAAAAATGCAATGTCATGGTAGACAAAAGAAGAGTTCCAGAGGCTGTAGTTCCAAGAATAGTGCACCATAGAGAACTCATAGAAACACTACAGGATATTTTAACTTTTCAAAAGAAACACAGCAATACACAACATCTGTTGATCACTCTGCAAACTACAAACACAAATTAGTTCAGTTTCAACTTTATATCACACTACAGTCACTTCTATGACATCATATCTTTGCAAAGCTGGGTTTTCAGTGGTTATAGTGATAAAAAGCAACTAGGCTAAAATCAATATGGAACAGGAAATGAAGATGGCAATGTCCAATCTGTTTTTAGTATTTGAAAAAGTTGTGAAGTGCCCAAAAAGCACATACATCTCATTAGCAATTGTGATTAAGAATGAAACTAGTGGTTTTGCTTTTGATTTATTGTATTATTTTTTCAAACAGCTACTAAGTTTCTAGTACATAAATACTTATTTGTTTGATTCTAACTATGTGATGAAGCAAACTATTAGGTATTTCTTTTGGACCACAGTCACTGTGGAAAACTTATCAACACACTAAAGACACCATGACCCAAGTAAATTTGAGAACTTCTGGCTTACAGCCTTGGAGCCTGCTCACTCACGAACACAAAAGACTCAAATAAATAAAAGCAAATCATTGATGATAAATAAAGCAAAATAAGAAAAGTATCTGAAAATGCACTTTTCCAACCAGTGCCTGAATAAAGTTGGTCCACAGGAAGGGAATGACTCTGCGGTTACTGTAAACAAAATCAATAGTTTCAATGTCAGTACCAAATAAGTCAGTGCCTCGAAATGCATATGCAATCTAAAAAAGAAAAATGTGAGACAGAAGCAATGAAACAACCTGAGAAAAGTAAATCAGAAGCACTCTACATACCAGAGGAAAAAGTCAATAGAAACACCACATTGCTAGGTTAGAAAGTGACAGAGACATAAACAAGCATTTGTGCAACTTCACACTCAGAGGTATCCTGGCAGTATCTGGTAGTATTTCTGATCCCAGACCAAAATGTAACCAGGAAATATACATGAGGTCATGGGAGAAACAGATAACTAAAAAAGAAAGAAAACAAAGCCATAGGACTCTAAAATAGACACACAAAAAAAAGAGAGATATTGGAGATAAAGCAAAACAGTGCAAGGGGAAAGATCCTCTCAACACAGAGTAAAAAATATCACAAAGCTAAAACAACCCATAAATTCTCATCTAAGGCAAAGGAAGATAGACTATAGATGAGGCCAGGCAATGCCCATAATTGTGATCCCAACAACACCACTAGAACACTGTAGCAAAACACAGTGCCCATTGATATGAAGGAATGATCCTAATTCTACAAATAAAAAAGGATAAGACTCGAATCTGACTGAGAATTTCACATTCTTAATCGGCACACAAGATTTTTAATACAAAAGCAAAATCCCATCTAAATGTAAAACTGCAATCTGTTGGTAAAAAAATGCCAAAACACATACTATTGATATACTCATGTGTTATTTAAATGAATTAGAGGCAAGGGAGGAGTTATCTGGGATATCTACGCACAGTTATTTTACTAAAACGAGGTCAGACAAAAGGAAAACTAGTAAAGGCAGAGTAACATTGGTTCATAATAGTGGGTAATAGTCCAAAGTTGTGCGCTCTCTTCCTTTTTCTGCTACTGTGTAACCTTAGAAATGTTATTGTTTCTCAGTTTCCCCAAACTTCTAAAATGTTCAATATATAATATTTATTGTGTCAAGATTGTTGAAAGAATGGGATATGATGAGAGAATGAAAATTCTTCGAAAATATAAAGTTCTACAATCAAGATATTGCTATAACTGTGCAAAATTATACTTTTACTTTCATTCTCACATGAGCTTTAGGAAGAGCCAGACATGCTAGCAAAGCAGTTCCACTACTCCTTCTATGTAATCTATAGATTTTACACCCAGATAGATCACATCTGCAGTATCAGAACAAACTCATGGTCACATCAGATACCCAGGCATCAAAGAAGACTGAAGAAAATAATTGCTACTGTGATTGGATTAATTTAAAATAGCATACTAAAATTATTCTTGAATAACCAATTGGTTGCCAGATCATCTGAATTCTGTCTACAAAATGCATCTTGAGTCTGGAAAGTAATTTGGCATTAAATTATTTTATTTCCAAATGAAATATTTATCATTATTTATGTCATTTCCAAAATGATTCTCAAATTTGTTAACTCCTTCCTATTCTCTCTCACTGGCCTCGACTAAGCCCTTATAGTCTCTCACCTGAACTTCTAAACGGCCTGGTTGAGATCTCTAATTCCAATCTCTTCTCCTGTTAATTCATTGCTCACTCTGTCTGTAATCTTTCTAGTTATATTCCTTAAATAGAGATATGATCATGTCACTACTATGCTCAAAAATATATTTGGCTCCACTTCACTCCTCAGCATAAAGCCCAAAATCTTTACTATCCCATTCAAGGCCTTCATAAATCTGACCACCATTTCCTTCACAGCCTTCTCATCTTGAACACAGGCAAAACTTCAGCCAAATAGGACTGTTCCCTGCTTCCCCTAAGTGAGCTGCATTTTCCTACTTCAGGCCCTTGTTCATGTTCTTTCCTCAAAACAAGTGGAATGCCACTCCTCTCCATCCCTACCTGTTAACTACAAATGCTACTTCCTCCATGAAGTCGTCCTGAGAGTTAAGTTTTCCAACTGGAGTTAATCTTTGATTCCTTAGCATGCTGATAGCATGGGCTATATATTGCTTGGAAACATAAGTTTTGCTTAGTATTATAATAATTTGTATAATATCTGTTGTCTCTTTTACTAGGCTATAAGTTCATTGAGAGGAGAAGACTTGTCTTGTTCATTTTAATTTTACCTACAAAGCCTAGAAGAGTGCTCTGAACATCAGGAGCTCTGTAATACGTCTTTTGAATTTAAATATGGAAACCCCTTATGCAAACAAACTTTACCCAGAGAAATCATAGCTAAGAAATGAATAGGAACACATTCCCATGATGGATGGAGAGAAATACTTGCTATGCTGTGTGCCACATCATATCATATATCTCGTCGTCTTCAATCATTGGCAACTGTTTTAAAAACAAACAAACAAAAAAAACCTTAAAAGCTGTACTTATGTCCTTTATTTTCAAAAACACAACAGTAAGTTTTTCAATAATTATGTTTTATGGCAAAATAAGTGTAACTGTCTTTCCAAAAACCTCTCTCTATTTCTTGAACTCAAATCATGAACATAAGTCTTTATCCTTCAGAAGCTGGACAGAAAAGTAAATTAATCATCCAAGCCATAATTTATTCATATCTGAGCAGACCTCCCCTTTATACTTATATCACTACAGAATTCCTGTTGCACTTTCTTCTGAAGGCAAAGTGTTTTCAGATATACTAGTACATATCTACATATCCCAGTAAGAAAGGGAGAGAACGCTATTGATCTCCCCCACTTGCCAGATTTTGAAAAAATGGGGATCAAAGGAGAGAAATAACATAAATGAGCTTTCATTTTCAGCAACTAGGATAAAAATTTGACTTATTATTAACTATGTCTTCCAAGTTCTATTCAATAGGCTAAACTTCTTAAAGAAAACCTCTTTTCTAAATTTCATGATATGATACTGTTTAAAAGGTACTAATTTATCTAAATGTTAATGCATCTTCTCCTATATCAAGTTTGCCTAAAATAAGATTCAGATATTTTAAAAGTGATAAGAAAATAGAGACATAGAACAGAGAAGAGAAATTAAGGTCACAGAATGACTTTAAATGTGGCATTAAGTTCAAGTTTTCCCCAGAACCTTCTAAGATACTCTAACTCCCAGAGACATGCATAAATGTAGGAAAAGGAAACTTTGGCAGATTATGTAATAGATAAAATACTTTTCTAATGAGCTTTCATGCCCTAGTACAGTGGATACCAATCCAAAGAATAAGTTCCAGTGGCCAAAGGGACTTTTCACTCAGGGGCAACAACTACACTACAGATGTCACCTGTTCATTGCAAGTATCCTGACTGGCATCTCAGTTACTTTAAAGAGGCTCATAAAAATTCCTAGAGCACTGAGGAGGGGAAAAAAAAAATCAACCTAGGCAATTAGTCAAAAAGAAAGGGTCACTGCCACAGCCGTTTCATTTTAGAATCCTGGAAACCTCACAGTGTCATAAAATTACATTTCCAAGATGAAAAGTTTTCCCCAATGCGTTCTGAGAATCATAGTCAATCTGCATGGATCCGACACACTTGCTAATACTTAACTATTTTCTTTATTCTTTTTTGTTGCCATTGTACCCTCAGCTGGAATCTGCTCTGAGAAAAGTATCTAATAGTTCTACCCCGGGTTAAATTAATCTATTACCTCTCCCAGATGTATCTGTATTTTATACCTGCTCAGCAATCCTGGAATGGAAAGAGAAGTAGAAGAAATGTAACGTGTGGAAAGCCTATTGCGGTAGGTTGTGTTACATTCCCAACTATCTGTTCCCACTGTTTGACATGTGACTTCCACTGCCTCCCAGTAGATGAAATACATTTCCCTGCCCCATTGCCAGGCTTAGACAGGTGACTTAGCCAATGGAATATGAGATGTGACACACGTCATATCCTTATGGAAGCTTTAAATGTACCTACATAGTTTGGGTTAGCGTTTTGTACTCCTGGCCTCTGCTTTGAGAACAGCATGTCCCAGATAGGGGCTGCTCCTTGAACCTGGATCACAGATTGAAATGACATATGGCCAAACAGAGCCAAGTAGAGCCACAGCCAACCTGAAGATCCATGACTGAGAAATAAATGTTTGTTGTTTTAAGCCACTATGACTTTGGGATTCTTTGTGACTGCAGCAAAGCTGACAAATGCAGAAATTGGTAATAGAAATGTTATTACACTGCATAAAGAAATGTTATTACACTGCATAATAACCTCAAAACCTCGGTGACTTACAACAAATATTTATTCCTCTGCTCATATTACATGTTGGCGGAAGCAGGTCAGCTTCTGTGTCTCTGCTATAGGCTATAAGTCAGATTCAAGTCTGCTCCATCGTCTTCTTATTCTAGAACTCAGGTGGAGGATACATCCTATGTCTGAAACATGCTCTTTTTATAACAGAGGGCACAGGAATAAGAAGTCTGATGGAAACTTACAATGCTTCTAAAAGATTCTGCTCAGAAATGACATGGCCAAGACCTAAAGACAGTAGAGAAGAGGAAGTATACTTCATCTATAAGAAGTAAAAGAATAAATAATTGTGATCAATAGTATAATATGCTTCATTTATTAAGTTTTAATCATTGTACTAGCCATACTTTATAGAAGTTATCTCACTTATACCTCACACCAACCTAGTAAGGAAGGCATTATCTCCATCTTTTAGAAAATTGTGGTTCAGAGAAATAACGTAACTTGTCTCAAGGTATTCTGAGGATGTGTGAATGAGGGCTGGGGTCCCAGCTCAGGAATACATGACTTCAAAGCACTTGCTCTTACACTCACCTTACACTGAACCAGTGTGTTTCTCTGTCACAGTGTAAGCATTAACTTAACAGATGGGATCTGTCCTTGTGTAAAACCAGTATTGGCTATAAAAGACTTCAATAACTAACCTTTCTAAGTGAAATAAGGCAATGTAAAGGTGGTAAAAAAAAAAGGGGGGGGAAACATCTATGAAAATAGAATTATGGAAAGATAGACTGGAATGAGCACAACAATGAGAAGGTATGTGAATGAGAACCCAAGGAACTAGAAAATAAGAAGAGAAATTGATAGCACTTCTCTGGGCAAGAGCACTTACAAAAATAGCTTGCCTCAGGGGAAAACTTTGTAGACTCTGATTTCACACGCCATAAGAAAAGCACTAGGGTGTTTCCCTTTCCTTTAAAACGCGCACACCCAGTTTTTTTTGTAGCTGCCTGAATACTACCATGTACTCACCAGAGTGCCTGTTTCGACACTGGCAGTCACCTTACGGGCATCAAGTGCTTTTTAAAATCCAAAAAACACACTATCCCTGATCTACTTGAATGAGTTGCTCTTAACACATTCAAGGAGTCATTTTTCATCTGAGTCACACTTTTGGGCCTCCAGACCGTGATCTGCTCTGCCTGCCAATTTCTACCACAATTGTAATACTATTTGAAATATTAACACACTATGGTAGCAATGTAACTTCTAGTTGTCATTGCGGATTTTTTTTTAATTCAAGAATTTAAAACTGATTAGATACATAATTATGCCAGCAGAAAACTTTCTAACCATCAGGTAAGTAGTAATTAGAGTTGGAGAGGCAAACAGGACATTAGTATTTGCAACAGAAAGCTGGAGAATCTTATAGCAGGCCTCCACGCCACATAGCCAGACTGCTACTGGAGAAAAGGCAAACCATCTATAAGTAGTACAGCCCATTACTAGTAACTAAGTCTTGTATAAGTGTGCCATGCTATTTTGTTTGTGTGTATTTGAAGACCTTGTTGCTCTATAACATAATGGGGAAAAAATTTAAAAAGAAAAACAAGCAGGGGCCGCTCCCATGGCTTAGCGGTTAAGTGCGTGCGCTCCGCTACTGGCGGCCCGGGTTCGGATCCCGGGCGCGCACCGACTCACCGCTTCTCCAGCCACGCTGAGGCCCGCATCCCACATACAGCAACTAGAAGGATGTACAACTATGACATACAACTATGTACTGGGCTTTGGGGGAAAAAAAAAAAGGAGGAGGATTGGCAATAGATGTTAGCTCAGAGCCGGTCTTCCTCAGCAAAAAGAGGAGGATTAGCATGGATGTTAGGTCAGGCCTGATCTTCCTCACAAAAAAAAAAAAAAAAAAAGCAAATATTTTCCCAGCTATGAAAAGAAAACTGGAGCAATCAGTTGTCCATACAACCTGGGCCTAATTATAATTATTCTCTTCTTCAACCCCTACCTGCTTTTTCCCTAAATGTTGCCTTATGGCTAACCGCTCATAATCTTCCAGTAAAATTATTAAGCTATGTTTACCTCAGATGGCATTGGATACTTTCCTGCAATTCAGAATGTCAAATAAATCACATGGTAGACCAAATCAGAATAGGATCAACCAGTGCATAAATAATCTATCTCAGAAATATTATCTTGTTCACACTCAGGCACCAGTGGATTATTCTAGTTGGTGGTACTTGGACCTAGACTCCCACTGGTCCCTTTGATAGATAACCCAACGGCAAGAAAAACTTTATTGATACAGTGTGTATCTGTGCATACTCAGACACAAACCATCAAGGTAAACCTATGACTTATTATTTTTATTATTATTATTATTTATATGTGTGGGTGGATGATACGTATAGACACATTTATCAAATTCAAATTAGGCAAAAGGTAGCAGTAAAAAAATCTAACTATGAAATGTGCATAAAATCTCTTATCCAAAATTTGTGATTATCCAGACAGGGACTAGGTGGGGTATAGCAGAAAAAATACAGCTTTGGAGTGTGACAGACCTGAGTAGTAATTCTAGAACTTCTACTGTGTGACCTTGGGCAATTTATTTAATTTCTCTAAACCTTGGATTTCTAATTTTTAAATGAGATAATACTGAAAACATACAGGATTTTTAAAATTAAGAGAGATAATAGTTATATAAAGCTAATTGAACAAGGCTTACCACACGGCAGATACTCAACAAATATTAGGCAATGTTTAATTGACTTGAAAGGAGTAGAGAAAATATTTATAAATATTTTTTAAAGAAGGAATTCAGAATTCTGGTCAAAGATGAAAGAGAAAAAACCATTTTTTCTCCCTTGAAAACAATCAAAAAGAATGAAAAATGGGGAGTGGGGAGATCTTCAATGAAGCAATAAAATACCTACTAGCTCCACCACAAAATGAACAATATACACCAAATATATTAAAATCTAAACCAGAATAAAGGAGAATACTACAAGCTGACATTCACCTCCTCAGACCTCAAGCAAGAATAAATTTCCCTAAAAGTAAGTAACACCGACTGAAAGGATATCAAACGATCCTTTAATTAAAGTGATAAGATTTAGGGACATTGGAGACAATCGAACTAGCTGAGAATATTCCTGGAAGACCCAGTTCCACACTGAGGAACTGCAGGTGAAGTTGAGATGAATGAGGAAGAAACATGCAAATATACCACCTTGTCTATAATCTAATCTCCTAAAACACTGCCTGAGGTGAGGGAAAGGACACACAGATGACCAGATCACAACACAGACAGCCTGACTGAAGGTGCTTCACTGCAAGCCACACCAAACTTCTAAAGCCAGAAACAAAGGAGCGATACAGGCAGAATGTAAAAAAAAAAAAAACTTTGAGGTTTTTCAAGGCAACAAATGCCAATTTTAAAGCTGCTAAGACTGCCCCAATTCACTCTAAAATACCTCTCCTAACACTTTTTTTCAGCAAGTAGCTATTCAGTGTAAATATGCCCCCATCTGAAGATAAGTAATAAGAGTTAGCACAGGATCTATACATACATACATAATGGGAAAAATAAGATATTATTTAAAGGCACAAATCACACATTAAAAGAATAATGATTTCCTCCCCTGCTCAGGGAAACAAAGGAAGAGTTTAGACAATTATTTGTCCTCAGTCTCAAATAAAAATAATATGATCTCTGTGGGAGAGGAAAAAAAGAGCTCAAAGAAAAGATAAAGAGATCAAAAAAGAGATAAGACAACAGTAGTTGAAAGGTGAGCTGAAAGACCTCAGGAAAGAAAGGGAAGAAGGAAAATGAAGCCACTACATAGATTAAAGTCTCATTAGATGTAATAAAATTTGTTTTAACAACTGAAACTAGGGCATAGAGGGAAGATTAAGAAAATCATTTAAAAAGAAATGGTAAAAATGAACAAGGAGAAAGTACTAGAGATAAAACCGATAACTAGGAAAACAATGGGGATACAACATATATATAATTATTGACCCTGAAGAAGAGAATTTTAAAAAATGGACCTCCACAAAAAACTACTTAAATATAATAGAAGAAAGTGATTCATGTCCCCAAGAAAAAGTAAAACATAACAATTAATGCTAAAATACATCCTGATAAACTCTGTACTTTAAAGGCTTACAGGCAAAAACAAAAAATTACCTGCAAAGTTGGAGGCAGAAGGGGTTGTTGCAGGAATGTTAATGCCAGAAAAAATGGAGCAAAATCTACAGAGTCCTGAAAGTAAGTGTGATCCAATAATCTTATACCCAGCCAAGTTATTCTTCTATAAAAGCAACAAAGTCTAAACATATAAAAATATGTAAACATATAAAGATTAAGGAAATTTGTATCCAAGAAAGCACTACCTGAAGATGAAATCCAGCTAAGCAAAGGATGAATCAAACAGAAGCTAGTGCTAAAAGGTGAGCACTAAGCAACACTGTAAGTTACAGTGCAATGTGAAAATAATAAATCAAGCAGGGGGTGAAGGAAGGGGAAAGGGAGGAAGTGTAAATTAATTTAATTATCTTTCATACAGAGGATACTATCTGAAGTTGAACTACGTGGTTTTCCTTTTTAATGAACTTAATCTCATACTTTTTTATTTTTTATTTTTTTACTTTAGAAAGATCTTTAGGAATTAATATGTCTTGCTATGAAAATATATCTGAAGTTTAGAAATTTCTTCATCTCATTTAAATTTTTCTTTCGTTAAATGTGAAAAAAATTTAATATTTTTTACAAAATCTAGTACATGTGTAACATGAACCCATTTTTGTGAAACTATTCTTTTCTATTTCTAGGTTTCTGTCTGTTCAGATGGTTAGGGATATGTCTGGAATATTTACCAAATGTTATTTAATTGTTATTTCTGGGAGGCAAGATTTGAGGTAAATTTTTTGACTTTCTTTTTGTACTTTTCAGTATTGGTTACACTTTCTATAATGAATATGGGTCATTTTATAAAGTTTCTAATATCTTAAGGTAGAAATAAAAAGTAGAAATTTAGCTATAAACATAAAATGTCATAAATACAAATCATTTTTATCTATTCATTAAAATAAGTTAGAGCCTGTGCTTAACAACAGATCATGACAAAATGTTTTATATTCCTGGTTTGTGTCCACCATATTTATTTTAAAAAGTAATAAAATTCCAATTCCTTTAAAATAGTCCATTAGTCAAGGTTTTCCTAACTCAAACAGACCTTTCCCCTTTTAGTACTGACATTAATGATGTTTCACTATACACACACATTTCTTCAACATAAACAAACTATATATATAAAATATAATACAATATATACACAATATATAAGAATAAATCTCAAACTTTTACAAACACATGGAAATAATAACTTTTTTTTAATTAAAATTTTTTGTATTTTTAAGATTATTTTCTGTTAAAACTATTTTCTTAGGAAAATACAGTGCATATTCTCCCTCTCCAAAACTTAAAATATTTATTTTTCTAATATTTATTTTGTGAAAACTATTCATCAATTAACTCATGGGAAAAAAATCTATTTCTTGGGCACAGAATCTTAATGAGAACCTCACTAATGGACACTACAGACTCATGTCACTACAGACATACATTAGAAGCACACAAGAATGATTTTCACTTTTATTTTATGACAGTGTCATAAAATTATCATCTAAATCTTATCATTTCAATAGCTAAAGATTACCTAAAAGTTACTAATGGTGTTTTTGACAGTTCTTAATCATAGGACACTGACAATGATGAGATAGGAGGGTGTCCCTGGACGCAGAAGAGAGGACAGGCATCAGCTGCAGCTAGCCCACCATACCCACTATAACAGTATCACTCCCTAACCGAGGAAGAAGTATCTGAATCCTGAGGGAACCACAAATAGAGACAGACAAAGGTATATATAAATGTATATATATATACATACACACCCTGTGGGATAAATATTATATTCTATTTTTTTAAATGAGGAAACTGAGGTTTAAAGTCATATAGCTATTAAGTGTAGGAATCTGGACATAAATCCAAGTCTTCTGAATTCAAAACCCATACTCTAAACTGTGCTTCAAAGCTTCTACACAAACCACTGAAGATTGCGGGGCTGGGGGACCAGGGAACGCTAACATGGGAACTAAACCCATATTCCCTTTACATACACTCTTCATGAGTATTTACACTTAAATCATATCCATTCTCAGGCTTGGTCTTTCCAAACCAAAAAGTTATATATATTGATGTGAATTCACTCACACTTCCTAAAGATTTCTGGATTTCCTCTGGTTGTATTTCTTTCTGGAAATGCAGTTTTTAAAAAAACTTGGTTTTCCAGTTTGACTGCTACGTTATTTTGCTTAAGGACAAGATTCTGCTGTATTTTGTTTCTAATACCTTTCCTGATAATATCCAGTATTTCTTCTGATTTTTTGGTTACATGCACACAGCAACCTCGAAAATAATTCTGCTTATTCTAGGTAATAAGTAAGAGTTAAAGTTTCATTGTCTTTGTATTAAGTAGAAAAAAAAATGAAAATAATCTCCACTTTGAGCAGTGGAGATTTTTTACCATTTCATCCTATTTACCTGTCTTTGATATCTTTTGTATATTATCCATTCTTGATTAGTATTTTACTATCTGAAAAGCTTGGAATAGGCTTCCTTTTCCAATGAAACAAGAGATTTCCCTGTATACTTTATCTTCAAACTCATACATAAAAAGTGACTAGTCTTAGAACTAATCCCCAAGGAACCCTCTGTTACCACTACTCTATTCAGGAAGGGGTCTATTTATTTTTATTCTTTAGTTTTTTTAATCCACAGTAGGATCAAAAAATAAAGCAAAGCTAACTAACTGGCTTATAATTCCATGACCTTAATCTCATCTGCACTGGGCTCTAAATTCAATTCTCCAAAACGATAAAAGTTTACTCAGTTCTGTAAAAATCATTCAATCCTGGTGCTTAATACAGGATTATATCTAGTTCACTCAATAATGAAAGCAAGCTTTGGGTTCCTATAATTCAGTCCTCAATTACTGAATCTTACTTAGAACATGTCCACTATATCATGATTCAAAATGTTTTTAAATAGCAATATATATTCCAGAGTAATTTAATTAAATCACTTTATAAAAACAGACCTAGACATAATATATTAAGTCCAAATAAAATGCAGTCTCAACATCAACTTCTGGTCTCAATGAGACAATGGCAGGGTTCAAAAATATTCTAAATATCTTTTAAAACATGACATGGCAATGTTTTTAAGCTTCAGGCACATGAAGCTATGAGTTGTTAATTACAAAGGTCTTAGAACAAATTTACCAAGTGTAATCACCCTTCACAGGTGAGATATTCTGTTTATTCTATGGAGAAACATTTTAGTTTAAACTTCTGAATGTTTTAGTGATTGCTGTAATAAGGACACAACAAGGGAAAGAAGAGAACATTTCATTATGTTCAGCATAGTACAAGTAAAATATGAATTTCTGATAGAAATATTTTCAAGGAAATGAAATTACTGAATTAAAATTTCATTTAATATTGATGCCTTGCATCATTAAAAAAATACTTAGACACAAAATTACACAATGATATCTGCTTAAAACATAATACATAGCATACTGATTATATTCATTCAGAAAAAAAATCATAAAAATGTTCAACATAAATGAAAAGTACATAATATCAGTACCTTGCAATGCAAACATAATATTTAAAACTAAATGATGGTGACAGATGGTAACCAGACTTATCATGGTGATCATTTCATAATGTATATAAATTTGAATCACTATGATATATGCCTGAAACTAATAGGATGTTGTATGTCAGTTATACTTCAATTAAAAAAAACTAAATGAGGGGCCGGCCCGGTGGCACAAGCAGTTAAGTGCACACGCTCACTGCTGTGGCCTGGGTTCGCTGGTTCAGATCCGGAGCGCGCACCCATGCACCACTTGTCAAGCCATGCTGTGGCGGCGTCCCATATAAAGTAGAGGAAGATGGGCATGAATGTTAGCCCAGGGCCAGTCTTCCTCAGCAAAAAGAGGAGGATTGGCAGATGTTAGCTCAGGGCTGATCTTCCTCACAAAAAAAAAAAAAAAACTAAATGAATATATCTCTAATATTTTGGGCATAATTTAGTCTGTGATACTGAGTGAGATGCTATGTGACTATGGTGGCTGAAAAACTATAAATTCCTAAAAATTAGGCAAGATGGGAGATTAATAGCTCGATGAAGAGGATTAAGACCAAAAAACTCTTGTATCTTAAGATCTGAAAAGTCATATTCTGAGATTTGAATTCTGAAGAAGTCAAAGGTGAAAAACATACTTGAAAGTCACCTCTTAACTCCTCCCTGTCACTCCTTTCCACCAGCAGAAAATGATTGCTACATTCTCATCCTAAGATAAAGATGTTTAAAGTGAAAATGGTTTTAAAGAAGGTATTGAAAACACTCACTGAAAACACAAAATTCTGTCTTTTAGTATAATATTAATATCGCAAACTTTTTATTTTGTCTTATTAGGGTACATGTTTGAGCAGGAAAGAGATGTAAAACAGAAGTTCCCATACACCATAATAATAATATTATGTCATTTGGTGACAACAAATTTGTACAAATGTCATTTTTAAAAATAAACAAATTCCTTCTACAAACAGCTTTATTGATATACTACAAGATATCAAGAAAAAATATCACATGAAAATAAAATGCACAGTTCCAAAGATAATTTTGAATTATGATCAGTTTTTGAAAATCAGTAATACTACATTTGTTGAGCATATGTTCTTTTCTTGTCCACCTTAACATAATATACCAATCTACAGATCAAAAGCACATAAAGGTTCAGGTAAACACATAGTTAGGAATTTTAAAATGAATCAATTCAGGATAAATAACTGGCCATTTAAAGCAACACATTTCAACACTATATTAGCTACAATCAATAAAACAACACAGCAGAAGAGATAAGTCCAACAAAATATACAAAGTTTTATCATCTTTTAGTCTACAGATCATATAATATTGGTTAGTGATGCAGGAGTCCTTATACAGAGAAACCTGGAAAATTCTCAAATTATGAATTCTTAGGCCTGCACATCACAGAACTATGAAAATTTTAAAAACCAAGAGTCTTGGAACCTAAAAGAAATAAGCTTGTAGATAAATTGATTTTTTTTAAGTGTTTAAAAGACCCAATCTCATGGGATCATATTTTTTCCAGCCAAACTGGACTTAAGTTTCTTCTAGAATTTTGTCTTCTTATCTATAAAATGAATTTGAAATAAATGACTTCCAAGGTCTCTCCAATTCTAAAATAATGCAATTCTATAATCTTTGGAATTATAGGAAGTCCTGTATTTCCAATAGGAAACATAAACACATAAATGGATTTAGTTCCAAAACTTCTTAGAATTTGGAATGTACTTTCTCACAGAAACAATGATACCAGTTGTGGTTAGAATCCTACACCAGTCCACTCATAGCACAGCTGAGCACTGGATTATAAAACTCTAGTTTCTGTAAGAAAATATGCATTGAGTTCTATCTGGGATCCCAAGAACAAATTTGTCTCCTAACTGTCACTCTCTCCAACCCCAAGAGAAAGAAGGACTCCACTGGTGTTGGCAGCAGCAGTTCTAAGAGCCAAGCACGAGACATTAGTAAAGCGTCATCCATCACGCCTTCAAGTGGAGCCTTGATGCCACCCTCTTGTCCTCCTTCTACAAAGGCCCTATCAATAGAACTCTCATCAACAAAGCTATAGCCATGGCACTAATGTCAATGCAGCTACGGAAGAGGGAGAGGTTTCTGCAGAAGATTTAAGCTGAGTATTGACTAGTTAACGATTATCTTTAACCTAAGCCAGAAGCCAAGATGTCAATGTTTTTATACTACAGTGATTTCCATAATGATGGAATTTGACATGTACATTTCAGAGCAGTAGCACATTAGTTCTTTAGTTTTGAGATACCGATGTTTGCTCACCAAATATATCATCACTAGGATCTTCCTAAGAATGAATATGCTAAAGAACATTTTGCAAGCTGGTGAAAATGTCTATCACATGGCAGTGTCCTTAAATTTATCTGCAAAACTAATACAATTCTTTAGCTGGTAGCCTACTCCCCAGGTAAGTCCAGGCCAGACACGGTCTAGCAGAGAAAGCTATTATACCTATGCTCTAAGAATCAAATAAGCAAACTGCTTGTTCCTTGTTTCTTTTTTAAAGCACAATTGATGCCTTAAAAAATTGGTCTTAAATGCTAAATAAAATTTTTAATTTTCCCTAAATGCAATAACATGGGAATGTCTAAAATCCAGGCATTGGCTATCTTGCTCTTCTAGTTGTAAAAATTGCCAAATACTGATTTAGGAAGTCATTTATTTTAGGAAAAGCCTGATAGACAAGTAAATAATCAAGGAATAATTCCCCCTGAAAAAGGCATTGTGAATCAGGCATCTGTTAATATCTTCTGTTCTCAAAATATTTGGTTAGATAAGTTGTTTTCATTACTTTAATCTAGGACCTTATCCAAGCATATTTCAATTTCTGCAACCTAAATTTGCAAATGTGATTTTCCATCATCCTGGCACCTTGTTATTCTCCAGATCACCCTCGCATGAGGGCACTATTATAGATTGTGAAAGCACAACAGGTGGGTCACATCAAAGGTCACATTAGTTTTGTTCACAGGCCCAGACACAAGGTTTTCATTACCCTTAATAAAAACAGAAGCTAGTAATAAAAACATATCATTGAAATAACAGCTCTCTCCATTCATATGCAATAACTTCACACACTAGAACACACCATTTCTAAATTCTGCTCTTAGTTATAGCAGCATGGTTATTTTGTGGTGTTAGCTAAAAAAAAATAATGGTATAAATTATGACTTCACAAACAAATTTTTACAGTAATTGTTTGAATTGTTAAGTTAAACTGTTGATTCACAAAAATCCCCCAGAACAAACCTGTCCTACAGAATTTAGCAAGGTAAGAAATCTTGAGCACTTTAATCAATAGCGTGACTAAGAATTTTAATAACTCTGGTTATTAATGAAATAGCAAATCAAGAAGACTTCAGAATCAGTTACACAGCTCCATTTAAATTCTGTTGAGCTAAAACAGAAATATTATTCAATCCTAACATAACATGAATAAAAACACTCGTTTCTTAAGTAACCTCAATGCTCTGCACCATTAGAAGTCAAAAGTTTATTCAACAAACAGATTTTATTTTAAAGACTGTAATCAATTCAGTAGAGTACTTTTCTTCAGCATCAGTGACCAGTAATTGGCAAATGACAGCTAATATTTATATTACCCACAGTTATTCTACTAACTCCACTTCTGAAAAGGTACAGTACTTTATTTCCAAATAAAGAGCAGTCTACACACACACAGACACACACACACACATTGCTATAAGAAAACTTTTAAAAATTTAATTAGGTAGAAATATTAATTGAGTACCTACTAATATGATAGGCAATGTCTATTATTAAGGAACTCTTCATCTCAAAAGCAGGTTCTTTTTAGTAGTGTGTTTATTCCTCCATATTAACCTTGGAAGTGAATTTAACTAACCAAAATTGAACGAACATGCAACTTTCTAGGAATACATTTACTATTAAACCAATATATACCAGCATATATTTTTGCCCAAAGTTTAACTATAATATCATGTTTAGAATTTAACAATATCAATAATTTGAGCTTCTACTTAAAATTTGAATGAGTATGGTATAGATCTTTTCGTTTCTAACCCAGTAAAAATCTCAGCTTAATTTCCTTTCAGTTCCTAATATTGATGGTTCCACTAATGACATCACAGATCTAAGAGGAAAAAGTTTGCTAGCTAACATACAAGTTTCACAGGACCAAAACTCTTTGTTAAGCTCTACATTACTACCCCAAAATTCAGGTTCTGTCTTCCACATTTCATTCCAAGGATATTCAAAATTAGTACATCCAGGCATAATTTGATATTAAATTAGGTAAATATTGGTATAGCTTTAAATTTCATGATCTAATCCCCTTTATGTCTCTTCAAATGATAATAAAGACAATGATTATGACTAAGATAATAATAACGGTTCACACTTATATAGCACTTAGGATATGCCTAGCATTGTCCTAAACACAATATATATATCACATTACAAATATCATATTACATATATCACAACAACTATATTACTATTTTCTTCATTTTAGAGATGAAGAAATTGAAGCATGGAGAGTTTAAGATCATATCTCGCCTTCCATCTACCACACACACATTTCATCTACTCCATTAGAATGCTGTGCTTTTAAGGTTGAATTAAAAAAGAACAATTCTTACATTGGCCTTAAACGACACACTAGAACAGATGGACCTAGTAGATATATACAGAGCATTCCATCCAAAAACCGAAGAATACACGTTCTTTTCAAATGCACATGGAACGTTCTCCAGGATTGATCACATATTAGGCCACAAAACAAGTCTCCATAAATTTAAGAAGATTGAAATAATACCAAGCATCTTTTCTGACCACAAAGGTATGAAACTAGAAATCAACTATAGGAAGAAAATCAGAAAAGCCACAAATACATGGAGATTAAACAAAATGCTACTGAACAACGACTGGGTCAATGAAGAAATCAAAGAAGAAATCAAAAAATACCTGGAGACAAACGAAAATGAAAATACGACATGCCAGAATTTATGGGATACAGCAAAAGCAGTTTTAAGAGGGAAGTTTATAGCAATACAGGCCTATCTCAACAAACAAGAAAAATCTCAAATAAACAATCTAACAATGCACCTAAAGGAACTGGAAAAAGAAGAACAAACAAAGCCCAAAATCAGTAGAAGAAGGGAAATAATAAAAATCAGAGCAGAAATAAATGAAATAGAGACCAAAAAGACAATAGAAAAAATTAATAAAACCAAGAGCTGGTTCTTTGAAAAGATCAACAAAATAGATAAACCTTTAGCTAGACTCACCAAGAAAAAAGGGAGAAGGCACAAATAAGTAAAATCAGAAATGAAAGAGGAGAGGTTACAACAGACACCTCAGAAATACAAAAGATTATAAGAGAATACTATGAAAAACTATATGCCAACCAATTCGACAATCTGGAAGAAATGGATAAATTCTTAGAATCATACAACCTTCCAAAACTGGATCAAGAAGAAGTAGAGAATTTGAATAGACCAATCACCAGTAAGGAGATCGAAACAGTAATCAAAAACCTCCCCAAAAATAAAAGTCCAGGACCAGACGGCTTCCCTGGTGAATTCTACCAAACATTCAAAGAAGACTTAATACCTATCCTTCTCAAACTCTTCCAAAAAATTGAGGAGGGGGGGAAGCTCCCTAACTCAATCTAAGAAGCTGACATTACCCTGATACCAAAACCAGACAAGGACAACACAAAAAAAGAAAATTACAGGCCAATATCACTGATGAACATCGATGTGAAAATCCTCAACAAAATACTAGCAAATCGCATACAACAATACGTTAAAAAGATTATACACCATGATCAAGTGGGATTTATTCCAGGTATGCAGGGATGGTTTAACATTCGCAAATCAATCAACGTGATACACCACATTAATAAAATGAAGAACAAAAATCACATGATCATCTCAATAGATGCAGAGAAAGCATTTGACAAGATACAGCATCCATTTATGATAAAAACTCTGAATAAAATGGGTATAGAAGGAAAGTACCTCAACATAATAAAGACCATATATGAGAAACCCACAGCTAATATCATCCTCAATGGTGAAAAACTGAAAGCTATCCCTCTAAGAACAGGAACCAGACAAGGATGCCCACTGTCACCACTCCTATTTAACATAGTACTGGAAGTCCTAGCCAGAGCAATCAGGCAAGAGAAAGAAATAAAAGGGATCCAAATTGGAAAGGAAGAAGTGAAACTGTCACTATTTGCAGATGACATGATTTTATATATAGAAAACCCTAAAGAATCCACCAGAAAACTTTTAGAAGTAATAAACGAATATGGTAAAGTTGCAGGATACAAAATCAACATACAAAAATCAGTTGCATTTCTGTACACTAACAACGAAGTAGCAGAAAGAGAAATTCAGAATACCATCCCATTTACAATTGCAACAAAAAGAATAAAATACCTAGGAATAAACTTAACCAAAGAGGTGACAGATCTGTACACCGAAAACTATAAAACATTTCTGAAAGAAATTGAAGAAGACACAAAGAAATGGAAAGATATTCCGTGCTCTTGGATTGGAAGAATTAACATAGTTAAGATGTCCATACTTCCTAAAGCCATCTATAGATTCAATGCAATCCCTATCAAAGTTCCAACAACATTTTTCACAGAAATAGAACAAAGAATCCTAAAATTTATATGGAACAACAAAAGACCCGAATAGCTAAAGGAATCCTGAGAAAAAGAACAAAGCTGGAGGTATCACACTCCCTGATTTCAAAATATACTACAAAGCTATAGTAACCAAAACAGCATGGTACTGGCACAAAAACAGACACACAGATCAATGGAATAGAATCGAAAGCCCAGAAATAAACCCACACATCTATGGACAGCTAATCTTTGACAAAGGAGCCAAGAACATACAATGGGGAAAAGAAAGTCTCTTCAACAAATGGTGTTGGGAAAACTGGATAGCCATATGCAAAAAAATGAAAGTAGACTCTTACCTTACACCATACACAAAAATTAACTCCAAATGGATTAAAGACTTGAATGTAAGACCTGAAACTGTGAAAGTTCTAGAAGAAAACATAGGCAGTACACTCTTCGACATCAGTCTTAGCAACATCTTTTCAAACACCACGTCTGACCGGGCAAGAGAAACAATAGAAAAAATAAACAAATGGGACTACATCAAACTAAAAAGCTTCTGCACAGCAAAGGAACCCATCAACAAAACGAAAAGACAACCTAACAATTGGGAGAAGATATTTGCAAACCATACATCTGATAAGGGCTTAATCTCCAAAATATATAAAGAACTCATGCATCTCAACAACAAAAAAAACTACCAACCCAATTAAAAAATGGGCAAAAGACCTGAACAGACATTTCTCCAAAGAAGATATACAGATGGCCAACAGACACATGAAAAGATGTTCAAAATCACTAACTATCAGGGAAATGCAAATCAAAACTACAATGAGATATCACCTCACGCCCGTCAGAATGGCTATAAT
Organism: Ceratotherium simum simum; assembly: GCF_057802395.1. Taxonomy (NCBI): domain Eukaryota; kingdom Metazoa; phylum Chordata; class Mammalia; order Perissodactyla; family Rhinocerotidae; genus Ceratotherium; species Ceratotherium simum. The sequence goes on along the minus strand of NC_141906.1, from coordinate 13,742,934 downwards.
TAACAAGACAGGAAACAACATGTGTTGGAGAGGTTGTGGAGAGAAGGGAACTCTCATACACTGCTGGTGGGAGTGCAAACTGGTGCAGCCACTATGGAAAACAGTATGGAGATTCCTCAAAAATCAAGGATAGAACTACCATATGATCCAGCTATTCCACTGTTGGGTATTTATCCAAAGAACTTGAAAACACCAATTTGCAAAGGTACATGCACCCCTGTGTTCATTGCAGCCTTATTCACGATAGCCAAGACTTGGAAGCAACCTAAGTGCCCATCAAGGGACGAATGGATAAAAAGCTGTGGTATATATACACAATGGAATACTACTCAGCCATAAGAAACGATGAAATCCAGCCATTTGTGACAACATGGATGGACATTGAGGGCATGATGCAAAGTGAAATAAGTCAGAGGGAGAAGGTCAAATACCGTATGATTTCCTTCATTAAGTAGTAGATAATAACAACAATAAACAAACACATAGGGACAGAGATTGGATTGGTGGTTACCAGAGGGGAAGGGGGGAGGGAGGAGGGTGAAAGGGATAATTGGGTACATGTGTGTGGTGATGGGTTGTAATTAGTATTTTGGTGGTGAACATGATGTAATCTATGCAGAAATAGAAGTACAATGATGTACACCTGAAATTTTTACAATGTTATAAACCAATGTTACTGCAATAAACAAAAAAATTTAAAAAAAAAAAAAAAAAAAAGAACAATTCTTAATATTATGGAAATTTACTGTGTCATTAAGCTAGTATTTACTTGAAAAATGGCACAATAAAAAATTCTCATTAATAATTAAGTAGCATTAAGGATGTAATGCAACTTCTAAGATAAATTTATTAAAGAGGGTATCTAAATTCATCCAATCAACTACACAAGAATTAAGATGTTCTCCTCTTCATTTTACATCAATGAAAATTCAATTTGACTTTTCCTTGATACAGTGATTCACAACTTCTACTTCTGATAATGATGAAGTATCAAGAACTGGACTTACTTTCATGCCTTAAACAACTAGAACACAAAATATATGAGACTATGATTTTCAGGAACTGAACAACAGGCAATGTAGAACTAGGATTCCTGAGAAAAAGGAAACAAATAAGGTGAGCCTACAATTGCTTCTGGGATCTTTAGGCCACAATACAGAGTAGAGGATCCCAAACAGAGCCCAGAGGTCTAGCTGAGTTGAAGAAACAAAGATTAAAGATCATAGAGACCAAGAAGGCTAGAATTAACAGGAAAGAGTACTATAAAGAAGAATGCTGCACAGAAAAGTGATTGAAAGATGTACAGAGGAGTCCCAATTAGTCTCTGACTGAATAGAGATCTATACATAGGTTAGAGGAAATTACTCTACTCTGAAAAAATAACAACTGGAAAGCAAGATGTTGAAAAATGTATGGAGCCATTAGGGCTAAGAATAGTTCGTACTCCCACCAGCCATTAGTAAAGACCTCATAATACATGGACATTGAAAAGAGTCATCAGAAAGGTCTCATCAAGTAATGGGCCTAAATTACTCCTAGTGCATGCTGCCTCACTAAAAAAGCTTAAAAGCAAGCCTGACTTAACTAATTCCAAGTAACTTCATGCGCCAGACATATCACAATATTATTTAAAGGAATAAAACAAAATCTAGCATTCAATATCATAAAATTCACAATGCTCATCATTCATTTAAAAATTACAGGCCTTATAACACATTACTGAAAGAGATTAAAGAAGACCTAAATAAATAGAAAGACAAGCCATGTTCATAGATTGTAAGACTTAATATTTGTTAAGATGGCAATACTCCCCAAATGGATCTACAGAGTTGACACAATTCCTATGGCCTTTTTAGCAGAAATGGAAAAGCTGATCCTAAAATTTATATGAAATTTCAAGGGACCCTGAATATCCAAAACAATCTTGAAAAAGAAGAACTAAGTTGGAGGATTCACATTTTCCAATTTCAAAATTTATTACAAAGTTACAGTAATCAAAACAGTTGGTACTGGCATAAGGATAGACATATAGATAAATGAAATAGAAAATAAGAGTCTAGAAATGAACCTATGCATCTATAACCAACTGATTTTCAACAAAGGTGCCAAGACCATTCAATGGGGAAAGAATAGTCTCTTCAATAAACGGTTCTAGGAAAACTGGATATTCACATGCAAAAAATCCTTACCTCATACCATATAGAAAAAAAATTAATTTGAAATAAACTAAAGACCTATATGTAAGAACTAAAACTATAAAACTCTTAAAAGAAAACGTAGGGGTAAATCTTCATGTCTTTGGATTTATTTGGCAAGGAATTTTAGATATGACACCAAAAGCACCAGTAACAAAAGAAAAAGTAGATACATTGGACTTCATCAAAATTAAAAATTTTTGTGTATCAAGGGACATTATCAAGAAAGTGAAAAACCACAAAATGGAGAAAATATTTGCAAATCACTTATCTAATAAGGGTCTAGTAGTCACAATATATGAAGAACTTTTACAACTCAACAATGCAAAGACAAACCAATTTTAAAATGAGCAAAAGATTTGAATAGATATTTCCCAAAGAAAATATACAAATGGCCAATAAGCACATGAAAAAATGTTCAACATCATTATTCCTTAGAAAGATGGAATCAAAACCACAATGAGAGGCCAGCCCAGTGGCGTAGCGGTTAAGTTTGTACGTTCCACTTTGGCGGCCAGGGTTTGCCGGTTCAGATCCTGGGCAAGGACCTACTCACCACTCATCAAGCCATGCTAAGGCAGAGTCCCACACAAAAGAGCTACAACTCCACAACTATGCTATACAACTACGTACTGGGGCTTTGGGGAGAAAAAAGAAAAAGAGGCAGATTGGCAACAGATGTTAGCGCAAGGCCAATCTTCCTCAAAAAAAAAAAAACCCCACAATGAGATACCATTTAACATCCACTAGGATAGCTATAATTAAAAAATAACAACAGAAAATAAAAAGTCTTGATGAGGATGCAGAGAAAGTGGAACCCTCATAAATTGTTGGTGGGAATGTAAAATGGTGCAGCCACTGTGGAAAACAGTTTGGAAGTTCCTGTTATGTTAAACATAGAATTACCATATGACTCAGCAATTCCAGTCCTAGGTATATCCCCCCAAAAACTGAAAGCAGATGTACAAACAAAAACTTATACACAAATGTTATATCAGCATACGCACAATGGCAAAAAGGCAGAAACAACCCAAATGTCCATCAATTGATAAATGGATAAATAAATTAAGGTAAAGCCATACAATGGAATATTATTCAGCCATAAAAACGAAGTATTGATACGTGCTACAACATAGATGAATCTAGAAAATATGCTGAGCAAAAGAAGCCAGATACAAAGACCACATTGTATGATGCCATTTATATGAAATATTTAGAATAGGCAAATCCACAGAGACAGAAAGATTAGTGGTTGCCAGGGGCTGGGGGAGGCAGAAATGAAGGTATAGTTTTATTTTTGGGGTTATGAAAGTGTTCTGGAACTAGATAGTGGTGATGGTTGCTCAAAATTATGAATGTACTAAATGCCACTGAGTTGTACACTTTAAAATTGCTGAAATTATTAATTTATGTTATATGAATATTACCACGATAATTTTTAAAAGCTTTTAAAAATTATAGGCTTGAAAAGAAACAAGAAAATATGACCCATGACCAAGAGAAAAATCGGTCAATAGAAACAGATCCAGTAATGACAGAGATGATGAAATTAGCAGATAAGGATATTAAAATAGCTATTAAAAATGGGCTCCATGTGTTCAAAAATATAGAGAAAAACATGAACATGTCAAGAAGAGAAATGGAATATATAAAAAAGACACAACTTCTAGAGAAGGACAATATAATATCTGAAATGAAAAACACACTGGATTAAATTAATAGTTAAACTTGAAGACATAGCAATAGAAATAAATTATTCAAGTTGAAGCACTCAGAGAAAAGAAAAATTTTAAAAACGAACAGAGCATCAAGTAGTCTAGCATACCTGTACATGGAATTCCAAAACAGAGGAGAAAGAGAGGGAGGAATATAGCCCCAGCTTTCCAAATTTGAAGATAACTATAAACCCATAGATCCAAGAAGTTCAACAAAGCCCAAGCAGAAGAAACATAAAGAAACCACATAAAGAAGACACAAGGTACATCATAATCAAACTACTGCAAAACAGTGATAAAGAGAACATCTTAAAAGCAGCCAGAGGAGAAAAAAAATGGCACAATACATATAGAGGGGAAAAAAAATAAGAGTGATAGCAGACTATTCATTAGAAGCTATACAAACTCAAAGACCATGAAGCAACACCTTTAAAATATTGGGGGGAAAAAAACTGCCAGTGTAGAATTCTAAGAAAAATATCTTTCTAACATGAAGGTAAAATAAAGACTTTTTCAGACAAACAAAATTTGGGAGACAATGCATCAGCAGCAGATCTGCACTACAAGAAATGTTAAAAGAAGTTCTTCAGGTAGAAGAAAAGTAATAGATGGAAATCTGGATTTACCAGATTACCAGATGGAAATCTGGATTTACCAAAGGAATGAATAATGCCAGAAATGGTAACTATACAGAGAACTATAACAGAAAATTTTCTCAATTTGTAATTTCTTCAAAAGATATTTGTGAACAATTGGAGCTCTCTATGCAAAAAAAAAAAAAAAATGAATCTCAACTCTCATCTCACACTATCATACCGCACATAAAAATAAAGCTGAAATGGACCGACTATGGACCTAAATATAGAACCTAAAATTGTAAAACTTCTAGAAGAAAATCTTTCTGGCCTTGGGTTAAGTAAAGATCTCTTAAAGCATACACCATAGGGCAGGCCCCGTGGCTTAGCAGTTAAGTGAGTGCGCTCCGCTACTGGCGGCCCGGGTTCGGATCCCGGGCGCGCACTGACGAACTGCTTCTCCAGCCATGCTGAGGCCACGTCCCACATACTGCAACTAGAAGGATGTGCAGCTATGACATACAACTATCTATTGGGGCTTTGGGGGAAAAATAAATAAATAAAAATAAAAATAAATTTTTTTTTAAAAAGTGAAGCTTAAAAAAAAAAACAGCATACACCATAAAAGAAAAAAGTTGACATATTGGATTTCATCAAAATTAAAAACTTCTACTCTTTTTTTTTTTTTTGGTGAGGAAGATTGGCCCTGAGCTAACATCCGTTGACAATCTTCCTCTTTTTGCTGAAGAAGATTAGCCCTGAGCTAACATCTGTGCCCATCTTCCTCTATTTTGTATATGGGATGCCACCACACCATGGCTTGATGAGTGGTGCGTAGGTCCATGCCTGGGATTCGAACCTGTGAACCCTGGGCTGTCGAAGCAGAGCGTGCAAACTTAACCACTACGCCACCGGCCAGCTCAAAAACTTCTACTTTTTGAAAGACACTGTTAGGAAAATGAAAAGACAAGCCCAGTCTAAGAGAAATATCTGTATAACATACATCAGATAAAGGACTTATATCTGGAATATATAAAGCACTCTTTCAATTTAATAATTAAAAATAGACAAAACATTTTAAAAGATATTGCTCCAAAGAGATATAGATGACAAGTAAGCACATGAAAAAATTCTCAAAATCATTAGTCATTAGGGAAATGCAAATTTAAATCTAAATGAGATACTACTATAAGTCTACTAAAATTGCTAAAAGTGTTTTTTGACTGACAATATCAAGTGCTGGTGAGATTATGGAGCAATGGAGCCTACAAATCACTGATGGGAATACAAAAATGGTGCAGCCATTCCAGAATACTCTTTGGCAGTTTCTTACAAAGTTAAACATTCACTTAGCATCCAACATAGTAATCTGATTCCTAGGTATTTATCTAAAATAAATGAAAATGTATGTCCACACAAAGACCTGAATGCAAATGTTTAGAGCAGCTTTATTCATAACCACCAAAAAACTGGAAACAACCCAAATCACCATCAACTGGAGATAGAAAAACAAACTGTGGCACATCCATATGATAGAATACAACTCAGCAAAAGAAAGGAACAAATTACTGTCACCTGCAACCACATGGAAGAATCTAAAAAGCTTTATGCTAAATGAAAGAAGCCAGACATAAAAGGCTATGTATTGTATGATTCCACCTAGTCATGCATCACTTAACAACAGGGATATGTTCTGAGAAATGCATTGTTAGGCAATTTCTTCAATGTGCAAACATCACAGAATGTACTTACACAAACCTAGATGGTACAGCCTATTACACACCTAGGCTATATGATACTAATCTTATGGGACCACAGTCCTATATGCAGTCCATTGTTGACCAAAACATCATTACATGGAACACAACTATATATGACACTGTGGAAGAGGTGAGCTTATAAAGACAAATCTGATGAGTGGTTGTCAGGGGTGGAGAGTGAGTGAGGGATTAACTAAAAGGGGCAGGAGGAACTTTTGCAAATGATGAAAATATTTTAAATCTTAAGTGTGGTGATAGTTACATGATGTATACATTTGTAAAAATTTATAGAAGTGTATAGCTTAAAAGGGTGAGTTAAAAGGGTGAGTTTTATTGTAGGTAAATTATATCTGAATAAACCTGACTTTAAAAAAAAATAATTGCCTAAAGCAAAAATAAGAACAGCATATTGTGGGGTTTTTTTGACATATATAAAAGTAAAATGTATGGCAACAATAACACAAAAGACGAGAGGGAAGAAATGGAAGTATACTGTTGTCACATATGGTTTTTACTCTATGCATGACACAAAATAATATTATTTAAAAGTAAACTATGATAAATTAAAGATGTAAACCTTAGAGCAACCATTAAAGGAAAAAAAGTACAGCTAACTAGACAACAGTGGAGATAAAATGGAATCATCTTTAAAAATACACTACAGATGGAACAAACAGGAAAAAAAAGAACAAGATGGTAAGTTAAACCCAACCATATAGATAATTACATTAAATACAAATGATCTAAACACTCTAAATAAAAGGCAAAGATTTTCAGATTGGATGAAAACAAAGATCCAACTATGTGCCATATACAAGTAACCCACTTTAAAACAGACTCATACTAAGTGATACTCTCTTATTTGGCATATATGCCATAATACTTATAAATATGGAGTTAAAGCAGTAACACAAAAATAATTTTAACATGAGAAATTTATTCAAAAACAAAACTGATCCAATAGAATATGTTTTATGCTTTTCTTAGTTAACAATTCAAAGGTTCTCTATAAATATTCTAGACCATTTTAACCAAATTAGTAGCACACATTTTTCTTACATACCTATAAGCTATACCTGCTATTTTCCCAATTTTGCATATTTCATTGATACTTGAATACTGTATACAGAGAAAAATAATTGCAGTAACACCTAAAACTTTCTCCAATACCTTAAATTTTAATATATATGGCCACAAAATAGATTAGTATATTTTTGACAAGTTATAAAGTAAAACACAGAGGTTATGCGCTACTTTTAAAAATCTGTGTTAATCATAAACATCCATTGAGCCAAAATAAAAACAGGAAAATACATGTTGTATAGCTGAAATTTTATAAATAAAATCCACTGTAAAAACTTAAATATGAGAGGAAAATTCTCCAGACCAAAACTAAGATTTATGTAATTTACAAAGATCAGCCTCATTTACTACCTCCTCCCCTCAAAAATACATGCGATCAAAATATATCTCACTCTGTGGGTTAGTGTATAAGTTTTGTTTTTATCCATTCACATTATTGGTCTGGTCAAATGAATAAGGTTGAGTCAAACATTTATTGCACCCAACAATAATTAGAGCCTTCCACAAATGAAAGTAATTTTTCTAAACATTTAGTAACAAGATGTTGCTATCCATGACACTTCATAAAGAAATATGTATTTTATATTGCCAAATCCTAGGAGTTACAGAAGACCGAGGTTCAGGTCTCTCAGCATACCAGCAGGATATTTTTAAAAAAACAAAAAGTTTTATATGACATTCCTGAAAGTTATAAATTAAGATTTAAAAGGTTAGAATGAGATCCTCTGTGCCATCAACAATTACAGCCTGCTCTGGGCTGACACTCGTAAGTTAGGTTGATTTGGTAAACATCACAGGATTGTGACACAACTGGAGAACCAGGAAAATTAATATGGCATTATAGAATACCTATTTAGAGGAGAATAAAAGAATCTCTGATATGAAATTATTTGGGAAATAACTATATGAATGTGAAGATCATTTTTACACAATGATTATCATATTTCATAATAAAAATAACAATTATTAAACAGCAGTAGCAACAAAAGGATTGAAAATCTAAACTTCAAACTAGGAATTTATCATCCTCAAAAATATTTTCTTTCTCTAACTAGTAACTCTTTTTCTAGTAACTAAACTATTTGTAAAAGGAAGACACTTGAAATGATAACGCTTTGAAACACAAGTGTATAAATGGCTACAGTCCAGCTTCCACATCTCCCAAAGGAGACTATATCTTTAAAAAGGCATTGATCCTAGCACCATCTAATGTAGATTAGTGCCCCTAACTCCAAACAGAGCCAGGATAAAATTAACAGTAAATAAAATGACAACTCATAAAGACACAATAGATGAGTTTCATTGCTGACTTACAACAAAAGGATGAACTCTATTATGCAGGTCCTTTACCAGTCCTAAATTCTAACACCAGTTCATCAAGGACCTTATCCAAAAGATGAATAATAAACCACTTTCTGTCAATGGACTAATGAGGGGGTATCTTTGACTCTTAAATATCACATACAAGTTACAGAGTGAAGTGCCAGTATGGTCAACAAGGCTGAACAGGAAGAGGTAGCCCCTACTGGGAGGTGGTACTTGGCCCATTCAAAAGGAGAATTGGTCAGGGATCCACAATTTTAAGAGAAGAGACAATAAATACAATGATAATCCTCATTAAAGCTTTCCTTGTAATGTTATATGCAACCCTAGTCTCATTATTTCCCAATACTATCCAACAAAAATGAACAGGAGGGAGAAGAATTGAGTCACTGTGAACTAACAGCTAATAAAAGTGCTTAAACTCCTGCAATGACAGGTTTCTCAAGTTAAGTTCGTGCTCAGTGTAAAGAGCAGACCCCTGTTAGTTATTGGTCTGGGAGAGAAATGTATCAGCCAAAAAACCACAACAGGGTAACATAGAATTTATCACTTTGTTCAATCAACTTAGGGTTTTTTTCTCCTTCTTTCTTCCCTCCCATCCTATCTTCCTTTGCTCTTTCAACAACTATTGAATATCTACTATGTGCCAGGCACAGTACCGTATATTAGGTCAGAATAGTTAGGAAGATATAGTCTCTGTCATAATGTTGCTCACAGTTGATTTTATTCCAAAAGCATTAACTCTGGCAGCTAATTGTATAGTATTTGGTCCGAGCCTTTATAGTCATTTCCCCCAAATTACCTAAAACTATCCTTACTCTCTTAACAATTGAACTGTACCATAAATGTTAAATATTTCTGAAAATATAAAGCAATCATAAACATATTAACTTTCCTTTGCTATTTCCAATAAACTATTAAAATTTAAACTAAATCTTTCAAGAGGTCAGTCTGAACTGTTCCAATAAATCCTACATGTGATGAAAGCAAGAAGGGGGAGGGAAAGGGAAGCAAAGAAAAAAACACTTTGTACCTGCCAAAATTCAGCAGTTGTGTGATCTCTTAAAAATCAGTTGTTCCGCACGTAGTGATATAATGATGGGGAAAAAAGTAATTATAATTAGGTGTCTATTTTGATTCCTCTCTCCATAGTATCAGTATTGAATGTCATTTGATTTTGGCAAAAGATAAGGTCATTCACTGCTTAAAAGACATGCAGGATTACTTCTCTGAATGTTTCACACGGAAATATCTAAAAATGGAAAACATCTCAATCTCAATCACATACTAGCCAGTAGGACAATTTGCTAAATTCACAACCAAAAATAAATATATACAAAAACAAACAAATAGAATCTGTGATATCAACAACATTTAAAAAATTCAACAATCTGAAAAGGAAAAGAATTTTGTTAACTTATACATTAAAAAGTAGACAATTCTATGAAAACTCATTAAATATTTCAGTGTGCACTTATTGAATCTAAATTACCACTAATTAGCTGATCATCTACCAAGATAACTATAATTATTTCTTTTTTTACATTATTTTTGCTGAGGTATGATGCGAAATTCAAGCATTTAGATGTTTTTCTTAAATAAAATATATTATTATCATTATTATTGCACATAAAGTCTTAAACATATAAAACATTTTACCAGAAGAATTTCACCCACCAGAAAGTTAAATCACTTTAAAAAGTGGAGATATGATGAACATATTAACAAACAGAAGTGCCTTCCACCATGTGCCCTTGACTAGTTAAGTAAAATTATGAACAAATTCATATTTACCAATAATTCAATAATATGTTATGGTAATTCTATATCAAATGTGCTTTTTAATATACATGTTTCCTTCTCAAGATTCTGATCTCAATATCTTGATTGGAAAAAATGACATACTACTTCCAAGTTTTTGATATTTATACTTTTATGTAAAAGAAAAAAGAATCAAAACTTTATTATGTTTGAGTCAAAATGAGGACTTACTCAAAGGAATGTCATAGCTCTTAATTATATTCTACAGTATCTTCTACCTCAAGCATCAATAAAAATTCCTTAAATGAATATATAATAATCACTGGAAACAGATCATTTAGTAATAGGTTCAAACAGCCAGAATGGCTGAGGATATTAATCATAATTATCAGAGATTCATTACAGTCATAGTCTAAAGATAAGAAAGAAAACAAATCAAAAGCACTGAAATTACACATTCCCAAATCAACAACACTCTCCAGCCATCGGTTAAATCTAACTAAAATAAATGGAACAATTACTAAAAACTATACTAAATGGTTAGATATTGTAAAAACTACCTGCAATGCTGATCTAACTCATTTTTTTATCAGAGAACAACACATTTTTCACATTTCCTCCCACTAAAATAAACGTACTCCAACTATGTCTTTTGGCCCTAATATTCAAATACGATTAAAGGGTAACTGAGGCACTCTCTTTAAAGGTATGATTCAAATATAACGACAGAATCACAGGCAAAAGTGACCACAAAAGCATTAGTTATTAAAGTAGGACAAGCATCCATAACATTTTACATATTGATTAAAATAGTCAACCTTTCAGATTGAAGTATCCAGTATCAAGTCATGTAATATGGCTTTGCTTTCAGCAAATAACATTTTATCCTGACCATAAATTTAGTTTCATTCAAATTGCTGCTGATATTTAAACATTAGTGTTCTTGTACTTTGTTTTATTGCCTTTTGCATATAATAAAAAGCATGGGAAGTTAATTCATAAAATATAGAATGCTTACAAATTTTATTCTGTAGACAAACAATATAACACAATTCATCAGCCTCAGCTGTGAGTGTTTTTCAGCTCAAATTAAGTAGCTTCATACCAAGAACTTCTGACTTTACTCTCTAAATTTTCATTATTCTTATATACCATAACATGATTTCAACACCTAATTTTCCTTTTTCAGTTTCAGTTAAATATCTTCCAAGCTTCAGAATCCCAGAACTTCTGATGATATTCTCAAAATGTAGTGTTTCCAGTTAGTCTTATTAACTACACTGATAACAACTAGTAAATATAACTATAGCTTTTCATAAAATTTTACCACTCCATTCTAACTTCCCTTAAATACCAGAAAATGTTATCAAAGACGTCAAAAGTCTCTTGAGTGTCATTAAAGTGTGTGCATCTGTGCATGTGTGCATGTGGAGTGATAAGACAGGCAAAGTAAGGTTAGAAAATTTTTCATATGGCATCTGCATTGCATTTAACAAATTTCTTAAGCCCTTACTCTTCTCCAATTTGTCCCTCTGTACTTCTTTCTTCTCTCTACCTCATACCCTAAACTCTCCTCTGGAAAATTTACTCTACACTACATATATCCAGTGAATCCATTCCCTCATCCAAATTTCTTCTTGACTATACACTACCCCTGGAATGTCCTCCCTAGCTAGTCTCAGCTTACCAACTTTCCTTTCTTTCAGGAAGCTGCTTCTGATTTAACCAACATAAAGCTGACAAAATCCACATGATAATTAATCTAAACATAAAATTCCATGACTATTTCATTCACCATTCCATAATTACCCTTTGCTCATATATAATTCTCCCATATAGAATATCTATTTCAAATATCCTTATTTCTCACCTGAAAATATTACCTTTATAATTATAAATGACAATATTGGCAATATTATTATTCATATCATTTATGATTATTATAAATGATAATATCAATAATATTATTATCATCATCATTATTAGCTCCTACAAGGCAGTGGAAGGATTTCATGACTTATATAGCACAAGAATTGACCTTTTTCAGATGATAGTGTCATCTTATATTTTGGGTGATAAAGATATCTGATTAAGCCCTTCTCTTATGTAGCTACATCATAATGACTTACAAAGGCCCACTTAGTGATATGACTAGCTCAATCTACTAAAGACTCCTGTTAAGTTTCAGATGCTGGCTCTGTCCTTAAGAAGTCAAAACACAATTTCAAAAATTAGCCAAATATCTCAAATATTTTTTCTATACAATGCCAACTACCAAGAATCTCTGAGTATGTTCCTGACTTGACTAGAGGTTTTGGCTTTATGTAAATGGCCTCTGAAACTAAAGCAGGAAGAAACATCCTGGAAGAAAATTTTCCTGAGCAACGGTCATAGTAGGACTCATATAGCTCTATAAACTCTGCTGGCTGGCCAAAACTTTAAGAAATCAAATCATTTATTCCCAACTTTCCAACCTCCTGCCTTCATAAGCCAACCTTCCTGGGGCTCACCTGGAAAATTTCCTTGCTACCACCTGGGAATTTTTAAATCTTCTACCTGCTATATACTCTCCAGAAAGACATTCTACCTCTTTCTGTGCCCAATCTTCAAAAAATGCCAAGGATTGCTCTCATACCATTCAAGTCCTACTGACTAGGGGGAAATTATGCTTGCCTAAGTGGAAAGGATAATTTACAAAGAACAAAGCTATTCACTATGAACTACAATTGCTGGTCTGCAACTGAGTATTTAGTCAGGTTTCTTATATGCCCCTTTGAGAACTTTTGTCCAAAGCAGAAGCCTAACTTCACTATATCTGTTCTTTCTCAAGACTTCCAACATTCTAAAGATAAAAGTGTTGTCCTCTAGTAAACTGAGAAGGCAAGGTTAAGGCCCTTGTTTTTCCAACCATGATTAGACCAATGCTTTAGTCCAGGGATTGAATGAACTAGTTGTGACACCTAACCCTCATGAGCAAACTTAACTTGTTTAGCGATACAGTAAGTGTACCCTCTTCTGATTTTCCATATGGAGCACCAATTAAAAAAATGAGAATTCTCAGCTAAATAGCAGCTTTTCTTTCAAAGTAAAAAAACAAAGCCCCTTTCTCAGTGCTTACATTTGTGATACATCTGTAAAAAGTGATTTTTTAGCATCAGAAAGCATTTTAATTGTAGTAAACTGAACAATGCTGAAATTGTTTGAAGAGGAGATTAAATTTAATGAAATTCACAAACAACCCCTTTTAGAAAGTAACAACAATTTTTTGAACATTAAAGAGGAGCTCATTATATCAAGACAACTCCACTGTAAAAAGCAGTCTGACTTCAATCACTGCATATCTACATGTTAATGAACTTGCTGTGTAAAGCAGAGACTGAGCAGAAAAAGTAATAGGGAGACTATCTTAATGCATATTTGCTAGAAAAAAGAAAATCTTCTTTAATCAATAAAACACCTTTTCACTATTACCTTAATAGTATCTGAAACTCTTTCGAACAACACGAAAGGAAGATGATACTTAAAAGTTTCTTTAAGACATTACACAGCTTGCACATTCCTGCAGTGTTCACATGCTGTCAGCATCACAGTTCCAAAGACTTTCAAGTTTCAACAGACAGATACAGCCTAGTACAAAGTCTTTGTCATAATAATTTCGTTGCTGCCCCCTGATCAAACATAGACAAATCTGAAACGGAAAAGTGAGAGCCAACCAGTGACCTTTGATTAGAACCACAAGCCTCAGTTTTAATAAAATGCCTCATTCATTGCTCTCTGGTGCCAATAAGGAAGGTATGTTATAGACTCGAAAGAGCAGTCAATACGCCACTTACACCCATTCAATGATTTCCATTATTCACAGTTGGAATTTGTGATTGTAGCAAGTGAAACACAGGTGTCTTAAAAATAGTGAAATCAAAACACAAAAATGCAACTTTCTACCTTTAAAATAAATGAAATCACTTTACCTCTGCCTCTCAGTTACTTGCTACTGCCTTTCATACCTTACTAATCGTATTGTATTAATCTTCTTTCCTAAACTGTAATTTTCACAATATTTGTTGCTAGTACTTAGAGTCTAAGGAGTGCTGGCAATATTTACTTTTGAACTCCTGATTTTCCTAGGCTATCAGTGTACCATTCAAATGCATACCTATAAAACTAATTTTTTGTGTGTGTGTGAGGAAGATCAGCCCTGAGCTAACATCTATGCTAATCCTCCTCTTTTCTTGCTGAGGAAGACCAGCTCTCAGCTAACATCTATTGCCAATCCTCCTCCTTTTTTTTTCCCCAAAGCCCCAGTAGATAGTTGTATGTCATAGTTGCACATCCTTCTAGTTGCTGTATGTGGGACGCGGCCTCACCATGGCCGGAGAAGCAGTGCGTCCCTGCGCGCCCGGGATCCAAACCCCGGCCGCCAGTAGCGGAGCGCGAGCACTTAACCGCTAAGCCACGGGGCCGGCCCTAAAACTAATTTTAATTAAAGCAAAAGTTTGAATTTTTTGGTTTATTTTGCCCTTTTTTACCAAGAAAAAGAAAGGAGTTTCAGACTACAGCCATGGTTAGCATATTCTGATGCCTAATGTCAGACTACCCTTAAGAGCAATGGCTCAAAAAAATGCAAATCAAGTCCAATTTTTATGACTTAGAAGCTGAGGGTGGGAGACAGAATAGGGAAGTTTTCAAAACCAATCCATTCATAAATGTTGCGGTGGATTCACACAAAGGAACTGTTAAAGCCAGTTAAAATTGGAAACTAAAATGGTTAGGGACAGGCAAGCTCTACAGTACACCCGAGTGATCTCTTTAAGCCATGACATTAAAGTATTCCAACTCTTGCTCTAAGACTAGAAGGCTTCAAATGTAACTGTCAGTGTTACTGCTAGTACCTAGCACTGAACCTGAAACATAGCAAGTGCTTGCTACTACATATACGGAGAGAGAGAATAAAGAAAAGTGAGGCTATAACTTTGCCAGGGTGAGAGGGTGGTAAGAACTGGAGAGGTGAACTGAGCAAATAGTCTACCTAAAACTCAAAGTGGAAGGAAGGAAAGAAAGGGGGGGGGGATGAAAAAAGGAATAAGGGAAGGAGGGGGACAGGGAGGGAGGGAGGCAGGGAGAAAGGGAGGAAGGGAAGAGAGAGACACAGGTGTCTTAAAAACAGCAAAAACAAAAATCATGTTGTCTAGGCTGCAACTCAGTATTGCTATCCACTCGCTCGGGCACCGCAGTCTGCCCAGTAGTCTGAACTTCTCCTGTCAACAACTGCAGCTGTACTGCCTCACCTGCTGTAAATAAACAGCCCCACACACATCGTGACAGATCCTGAGATATGAATGTAAGGACTTAGCCTAGGCAAATAGAAAACTCATGACTTCATTCAGTTGCCAGATGAACTGACTAGAGAAAGTCAAATCTCATGAGGGCAGGGACTTTGTCCATCTCCTACTCTGCTATATCCCCAACACTTAGATCAGTGCCTGAGTAGAACAATAGGTATTGAATAAAAATTGCTTTAAAATAGATATGGTCAACATTAATATTTTTAGGTCCCTGGATAAACTATAGTTTAGGGTAGCAGATCTCAAAGTTTGGTCATGGGATCTCTGAAGGTCCCCAAGACTCTTTCAGAGGTCTGCAAGATCAAAATTATTTTCATGATAAGGATAACAATAAGTTATTCGCCTTTTTCACTCTCAATCTCTTGCAAGTGTAAAGTAGAGTTTTCCAAAGGCTACATAATTATGTCATTCCTCTAAAAGCTAATGGAATGCGTGCTTGTATACTCTTGTGTTTTAAAATATCTAAGGTGGAGACTTCCATTTCTGAAAAGATGGAGTAGAAGTACTTTTCCCTATTCCTCTCTCTAAGTACAACTAAAAAACCTGGACATTATGTATCAAACAAACATAAGAGGACTCTAAATGATGGAAAGAAGGCGGCAGACTGGCTAGACCTTCAGGACCTGAGGAACAACACTGTGGTGAAGTCTCTGGATTTTCTTTTTGCCTCATGTTTCCCAGACTTGGAGCTAAAAGAGCCAGCAACCTAGAAACACCAACAGACACAAACCAAAAAAAAGAAAAAAAAGCCCCAAGAAGAGCTTGCTGACTCTAGCGAAAGGACTACGAAGGTGGCAGCTTTTAGCAAGACAGAAAACTTTTAGATAATAACCGCTCTAACTTCAGACAAAGGCCACAGAAAAAACTGTGGCTCCACCCTGACCTACTCAAAGCCCAAGTAGAGAGCTAGAATTCCACTCTCTCATGGCTGTAATGAGACACCCAACACCCACCCCCCGGGAGGCGTCAAAGGCAGCCAGGTAGGGATCTGGACTTTTACTCCCACCAGCCAGTAATAGCCCCCCTGTCTCCTCTCTTACCCCACGTGCAGTGTCAGAGGAGAACAGGTAAGGAGCCTGGACTTCCACTCACATCAGGCAGGAAGAAGTGCCCTTCCCCCTTCTCTCTGGGATGGATGGTATCAGAGGAAGCCTAGTAACCAGTCAAAACATTCACCATTGCCCAGAAGTAACAAAGCCACCGCCACTGTGATGTCAGTGAACACCACACAAGAAGCTGGAACTCCCCAGTATCCAGCAGTAACAAGGAGCCCCCTCACAGCTGGGGAACCTGCACTTCTATGTCCACATAGCAGTAACAAAGTAGCAGCCACCCTTCCCTTACCAGAACTGTGTTAAAAAACAAACAAGCAAACAAACAAAACAGCTACTCATACAACTCAACAACAAAAAAACAAACCACCTGATCAAAAAATGGGCAGAGGGGAGCCAGCCCAGTGGCATAGTGGTTAAGCTCACGTGCTCCACTTCAGCTGCCCAGGGTTCACAGGTTCAGATCCTGGGCGTAGACCTACACACTGCTTATCAAGCCATGCTGAGTGTATCCCTTATATAAAGTAGAGGAAGATTGGCACAGACGTTAGCTCAGCAACAATCTTCCTCACCAAAAAAAAAAGAAAAAAAAATGGGCAGAGGATCTGAACAGACGTTTTTCCAAAGAAGATATACAGATGGCCAACAGGCACATGAAAAGATGTTCATCACTAATTATCAGGGAAATGCAAATCAAAACTCCACTGAGATATCACCTTACACCAGTTAGAATGGCTATAATCACCAAGACAAAAAATAACAAATGTTGGAGAGGATTGAAGAAAAGGGAACCCTTATACACTGCTGATGGGAATGCAAACTGGTGCAGCCACTATGGAAAACAGTATGGAGAGTTCTCAAAAAATTAAAAATAGAAATACCATACCACTCAGCTATCCTACTACTAGGTATTTATCCAAAGAACTTGAAATCAACAATTTAAAGAGACTTATGCACTCCCTATGTTCGTTGCAGCATTATTCACAATAGCCAATACTTTTTAAAGTGCAAAGAGGTCCTGACACAAAAAGTTTAGAACTTCTGATTTAACACACCAGCTTTTTAATTTCCTAATAGCTACCTAAGGTGCTAGCTACATCAGAAGTCTTCAAGAGTCTTTGAAATATGAGCAACACCTCTTCAAGCTCATCTTCAAAGTAAGTCCTGTGAATTTTGTCACCAGCCTTTATAATACTTAACTTTCACACGTCCTGGGGGAGTTAAGATCCTGCCCTGATAACAGATTCTGGGAAATGAACAACACTATGTAGTATTGAAGTTTGATCAGCCTAAGGATATCTCTGGGAAGCTCAGGATAATTCCTGCCGAGGAAGAAGCAATAGATTGAGTCAGTCAAGCCTATTGTATCTCAACCTATTGGGAGCTCAACCAAACCCATCACTTCCCTATGGTTTTCAGAGATCCCTAGTTCTGACCTCAAGAAATAGGCATCAAAATAGTATCTGACATACCCATTAGGATGGCTATAATTAAAAAAATGGAAAATGACAAGTGTTGGCAAGGACGTGGAGAAATCGGAACCTTCACACATTGTTGGTGGAGACGTAAAATTGTGCAGCTACTGCGGAAAAATGTATGGCAGTTTCTCAAAAAGTTAAACATGGAATTACCTACCATATGACCCAGCAATTCCATTCCTAGGTATGTATCCAAAAGAAACGAAAACAGGTACTCAGAAAAATACTTGCACACACATGTTCATAGCGGCAGTATTTAAAATAGCCAAAAGGTGGAAACAACCCAAATGTCCATCAGTGGATGAATGGATAAACAAATTGTGGTATATACATAATAGAATATTAGTCATAAAAAGGAATAAAGTACTGACACATGCTACAACATAAATGAACCTAGAAAACATTATGCTAAGTAGGAAAAAAAACAGTTACAAAAGGTTACATACTGTATGATTCCATTTATATGAAATATCAAGAAAAGGTAAATCCATAGAGACAGAAAGAATATTGGTGGTTGTCAGGTGCCAGGGAGCCGGAGAAATGGGGAATAACTGCTTAATAGGCATGGGGTTTCATTTTGGGGTGATGAAAATGTTTTGGAACTAGATAGATGTGATGGTTGCACAACACTGTAAATGTACCATATGCCACTGAACAGTTCACTTTAAAATGGATAACATTTGTTATGTAAACTCTACCTCAATAATAAAAAACAAAAACTGTGAAAATGAGGACATACTGACCTGATAATAAGGCAATGGATTGAACAATAAAAATTTCCAGTTGTATGCATAAAAAATAGTAACTGAGAACTCTTCACTCAGTCAAAATTAATATTCCCTCTTACCACAGCCCTCTGCCCATTACTCCATTGAAACAGTTATCACAATATAGAATCTGAAAATTTTTTTATGCCTTTTACACTGCCTACCTTCACTCTCCCATTGTATCTTTTATCTCTACCTTCCTTCATTCTCAATCTTCGCTCTCCCATCCCCCAGCTGTGAGTTTATCCAGGGCAGTCACCATTTATTTTTCATCTTTATATCCTTGATGCCTGGTACAGTGCATATGCTCAATGAATTTGTTAAGTGAATGAAAGAAGAAACAAGTTGACAAGTGCAATGTAGGTCTGCATGTAAGCATCATAGAGGTTGAAGGACATTATCCAATTGTCTTCTGCATCTTGAGCTGGGATTTGTTATACCAATACACCCCAAACCCGGATATTTGATTGCTGATATTTTTTAACACGCCAAGCTGACTGCAATTTTTAAAGACTCTTGTGAAGTTCTCAAAAAAATCTGAAATTAAAATTAATTTCAATCACTTTAATTTTTAAATAAATAAATGTAGCAGCACTTTTTTTCAGTTAGAGTATACCTCAAAAATAAACAAAACAAAATGACAGTGTAGTCAAATGGTCAAAATTCACTTTATACACTGGTGCCCATTTAAAAGGCAAAGAAATTTAAATATCAACAAAAAAATTCTTTTAAAATGTTCGTCTAATTATGTAAGATAAATTATTTTAAACAAGAATTATCAAAAATGATAATACCTAATAGGATCATCCTTTTAACTGAATATTCCCACCAAAAATAAAAAATATATATATAAATGATAAATTTTGTTTCTTGGATATAGTAATGCACCATCTGGCATAAATGAGACTATTTACTTAAAATGATCTTGTTTCTCCTACATTGCAGGATCTTAAGAGCAGTCTTTGGTTTGAAAGTTTTCTTTTGCTTTAGGTAAAAAAAAAATTGTGGCTAATTAAATAAAAATAAAACTGAAGCTAATGTTGAGCTCTTAACTCACACCTCAGTAATTTATTTAAAATGTTTTAACTTTAAGATGAACTGTTAACTTTTGGATATCTTGGCATTTACCAGACATATATTTATAATGTTATAAAAACATAAATTAGATTATTGAATAGTGATAACAATCTCTAGTCCAGAGAACTGTAAATATTTGCCAAGAAATACATAATATAATTATGAGATTCTTTTTATGCTCAGATTTGAAACAGACTTAATACAATGTATGAAATGTTACATGTGCAACAGGAAGGCAAATGTTTCGCTTAAAAAACAAAACAAAACCTCCTCAGTAACCTTTCAGCCTTTGAAGATCTTCTCTTACCTTTCACTTACCAAATAAAATTGAAAAATAGATTTTGAGGATTCACCTCAATTACCTGACTTGTTTACTGGTGAAACTTTCAAGTCATTGTTGTTGCTATTCATTAAAAGAGAAACAAAGATATTATGCTACTTGAAAACATATTCTATGCAAAAAACTAGGCTTCTGGATATTTATTAGGGAAAAAATTCTAAATCGATTTCCTTTAATAAATTTAACTAATTAATAAAAGGTCAAAGAAGAGTACACAATAACACAAATTTGCAAAGACAGAGGTAAACTCACCCACCCTGAGGTGTTCGCACTTCTGCAATGCCAATCTAAGTCCTGCTATGCCTTCAAGCTTCAATTCAAAAGTTTACTTACTGAAACACCCTGATTTTCTGTAGCTGATTTTATTCTTTCTCATCTCTGAAGATACAGTCTTACCACACTTCATAGCAATTTATTATATATTCTCTTGTATTGCTCTAACAACTATTAAGTTCTTTGAGTTTAGAGATGTACACTAATTATTTTCTATCCCTTTGAGGCCTGGCACATAGTCAGCATCTAATAAATTATTTGTTGATTTGAAAAAGCATGTAACACATATTTAAACTTAAAACAATACAAATGAATTTAGTAGAGATTTTTGATGGCTTTAGGGTTTTTTTAATGGGATAATACTTTTACTTAAAAAGGCAACCATATCTCCCATAACATACTGTCCAACAAATTCTCCAAAATGTATTTCCCAGCAGCTTTTAATTTAAATGCACAAAATTTTTAAAAGTAAATAAATAACTCCCTTTTTTTTAACATTCATTTAGCAGCCCCTTGTGAAGGGCTAACTATACCTATAATCAGCTCTCTTAGGAACACTAGCACTAATCAATTGTTTTAGAGACAGTGTAGCAAACCAGACTTTAAGTTTTTCAAAACAGTTCAAATTAAAGTACTCACACTTTCCTTCATCATCATAATATGAAAAAGACCAAAATTCTTTATAGTCCTTCAGTTAATAAGTGTACTAGACATTTTCAAATATACCTATGTTGCTTTTAGCCAGCTAATGGCAACATTGCTAAACTATATGTATCCTATTTATAGAATGGCAAGTCAAAGCATTTTGAATTAGGATGCTTGTAGTTGGTAGAAGTAAAAGGATTGAAACAATATTAATAATATAAATATTAATATAGGATCACAGCTTTCAAATGAGTAAACATCCACCCCAATATTCTCCCTTTTTTCCCTACCAAATACTGTAATTTAAAATTATATGTTTTTAAAAGAAAAATACTTAATCTACTTGAACATTTCTGAAATATAAGATTTCAGGGTCCTCAGAGAAGATATTATAACATTTTTTTCATATTTGGCCTGTTGCTTCTTTTGATTTGTTACCATTGCATTTTATTACATCAAAAATAAAAACAATACAAAAACTTTTAAAAAGTGGGAACATTTTTATATAATCAAATTTATTTCAGATCTACAGGTTCAAGTATCTCACTTTCAACAAGTGGTATGAGAAATACAGTAGGGCTCTTTGGGCATTTTATTTTAGAGTAATCATTTTTAATGATTTTTAAAGGATGTAGCAATATTCCCCTGTGCAATTCAATCTATATGAATAAAATTGTGAGATACACGCCAGAGCAAAGACCTTTAAATTCAGTTTTTAACATAACTATTTTCATGACTATATTATAGATTACTTTGAACTGGATGGAAATTATCTTGAAACATGATCAAACACACAAGTACCTCTAAAGAAACTTCTTTTTCATTCCAGTTACTTCTCAACTGACAGTATTAGTATTGTGTTATTTAAAATAAATATACCGTGGTGTATCTTGTGTGTAATTGGAAAAAGTGTTTTGTTTACTATTACTTTAACAAAAAGAAAACTACAGTACTGAGAATGTATTTATTTTAACATATGATTTATTCGCTTAATCTCAAAAAAACTGTTATATTGTCTAAAACGTCCAGACACAGAACTGTGGGATTATAAAATTCATTGACATTTCATATTACCAAGATTATTTCATGAAAATATCATAGTAATGTTACAGCAACTCTGATTTCACTACAAAAAAATTATTTAAGAAATACTTGAAACCACAATGCTTAATTTATTTTTCTTAAATAGAAAGCCTATACAAACAAAAATGACTAATAATATTTCTCAACATTTAACAAAAGTTAGCCTTTTCAAAAGACAACATTGTAATCTGATTAATTTTTAAGTTACCTATATTTACACAACTGCTATGAAAAATTAAGCCTTTTTAGTTACAAGACTTTTCATCTGTTTACTTGCCATCTAAATTGTACTCCTATAACTTTAATAGAGTATGTAGTTTGATCCTTTTAACTAATTAGTGGATCAGCAAGAAGGAAGTCAGGCCATTGCAATTACTGTCCACATGTTCATTTATATCAAATACTCTTCAAGTCAACCAAACCATTTTTATTTCACAAAAGGCTATTTTTTCCTTATTCATAATGTCTTTCTGAAAATGAGCAACTATCCTAGTATTAACATAATGGCCATTTGTACTTACTGTAAAAATAAAAGGTAATAAAATTTGGCTTAAACAAGCAGAGATAAAGAGGCTAGCCTATCGACTCATTATTTCTGCAACTTTCTTTAAACCATTCTAATTCTGTCTCTATCTCTTATATTAAAGTCTGATCATATATATTTAATTCCATTCTTTAAAATTTCAGCAGACAACTTCAGTGCTAACCTACCACTGCCCTGTCAGAAAATCTTTGATGTCACAGCATAATAGCTCCTGAAAGAACAGCACTGATACTTAATGTAACATGAAACCAGGGCTCTGCAGTGGGGCTGTCTGCTGTCAGGAACAAACAATTTCACTGCTGTTCTCCAGAAGTGACAGGGTTGGGACCTATCTGTACAGCAACCCTCACTACCAACAGAGATTTATTTTTATTAGGAGCTAAGAATGCCACCTCATTCTTTTAAATATGCCAATCTCTATTTTGAAAATAAAAAAATAAATTACATTTTAATGTCAAACAATGCCTGTGGTTCAGTTCTCCCCTGAAGCCTATAAGTTACACACTGAAGAAGGCCTCTGGTGGTTTCAAAGAATTAATAGGCCAAATGGAAATGGCTAAACTTACTACTGAAAGCAACTAATGTGCTATTTCATTATTTCAGAAGTCACACCAAACATTTATGTTTCAAAGACTTTTATAACATACTTAGGTTGGAAATGACTATACAGACCTTTCCCTTAAGATATTTTTACGGATACCAAAATATCTGCTTAAGGCTAGCCATTTCAGCCAAAAGATTCATCAACAGAGATAAAAATGAATCAGTAAAATAGTGACTGTGCATATAGTCAATAAAACAATAGTACATTGATTTCTTTAACCTATTAACCAACTGAAAATATGACAATTAATTTCCAGACATGTATATAACACCTGTGAGGGAACCAAGGTAACACTATTTAATTAATATTTGACCAAAAATCTCTTTTACTGTCGTCTATTATGAAACTTTAAGGCAAATCTGTTTCTCTTCAAAATCCTTAAAGCAATTTATTGTTTGTATTGTTCACTTAACAATTAACTTTCCAACTCCTCTGTTACTATTGTCTTGAAAAGTTATTTAGTTTTGTTAATAGTAATGTTGTATAAGACGTGTAAGGAAAAATTCATAAACTTTATTGGGAGATTTTAAAGAGGACTAAAACATATGGAGAAAGATAACATATTCATGGATTGGAAGATTCAATGTTATATAGGTATGATTTCCCTAAATATTGACTTATTGATTAAGTGCAAAAAATAAAAAGTCCCAACAGGTTTTGTTTGTGGAACTTAACAAGTTAATTCCAAATTTATATGGAAATGCAAAAAGCCAAGAAGTACCAAAACACTCTTGAAAACATAAGAACAAGGTGGCAGTACTTACTCTACAAGACTTATTATAGAGCAAATATTATACTTATTATACTCTAACAGACTTATTATAGAGCAAATATAATTAAGTCAGGGTAGTATGGGTGCAAGGATAGACAAATACATCAAGAGCATATAATAAAGGACCCCAAAATAGACCCATGTTTGTATGGGCATCTGATATATGACAGAGGCAACCCTGCAGAGTAGTCAGGAAAAGATAGATTTTAATAAATTATCTGGAACAGCTGGATACTCATAAGAGGAGAAAAAAATACAACTACGCTCCTGTATCAAACAATATCCCAACACAACTGCAGGTAGATTAAAGGCCAATGTGAAAGTCATTGGAGATTATCTGCATGACCTCAGATAAAAAAAATTTCTTAAACAACACAGGAAAAGCATTAACCAAAAAGGAAAATATCAATAAATATTCAACTATATTAAAATTAAGAATGTCTGTTCATCAAACAGTTACATAGAGAATGAAAAGACAAGCTAGGAGTGGAAAAAGATATTTGCAACACATATATATGACAAAGAATTTATATACAGAATATACAGAAAACTAAAAATAATTTAAAAAAAAAAGACAGACAACCCAACAGAAAAATGGGCAAAAGACTTGAACAGGCACTTCACAAAAGAAGATAACTACCTAATCAACAATTTATAAAAAGGTGCTTAATGTCATTAGTAATCAGGAATGCAAATTAAAACCATGATGAGATTCTACTACTCACCCAGCAGATTGGCAAAATGCAAAAGTCTGACATCATCAACTGTTGGCAAGGATGTCAAGCAATGGGAATGCTCACAGACTGCTGGTGGGAGTATAAACAAACACTTTAGAAATGAGTTTAGCATTATCTAGTAAAGATGAAGATAGGCATATCCTCTGACCTAACAATTGTATTCCTGCATATACAACCTAGAGAAGCTTGTGCACATGTTCACCAAGGATGTATATATGTACAAAAATTTCATAGCAGCATTGTTCATAATAATCAGCAACTGGAAATACTCCAAATGCTCACTGACAACAGAGAGGTTAAATAAACTCTGGTACTCACACAATAAAAAGCAAATTAATGAACTCAGATTTCATGATGATAAATGTTGTGCAAAACTGCAACACATAAAAAATAGATTCTGTGTGATTTATATAATGCACAAAAATAGGCAAGCTCAAACTATATTGTTCAGAGATACAGTCATAGGCAGTAAAAGTATAAAGCAAAGGAACTGACTAATCTTAAATACAGAATGGTGGTCACCTCAAAGAGAGAGGGTCGGGATATGACTGTGAAGGGACACAACTGGCTTCTGGGATGATGTCAGTGTTCTATTTTTTTTTTTTACCTGGATATTGACTACACGGAATCACTTTATAAGTATTCATTACATACACATACAACTATATTTTATACACTTTGCATGTTTACACTTCACTTTAAAAAAGAAAGAACAAATATACTTCACACAGAGTTATCGTGAATATAAGTGAAGTAACGTATGAGAAGAGCTCTTTGAAAACCACAAACAACTACACACATACTCATTTTTAAAAGTTAGTCAAGGACTGAAACCACCTTCATTCATAGACCAAGCAAGCAATATCCACATGCTCTAAAATCCCATACCTCAAAAAAAATGTTGTCACCTCAAAGTAATTAGACATGTCTTCTGTAATATCATAAAATAATATTTAATATTCTTCTTTTAGAGATTAATTCCTCTAGATTAAAACATTATCCTTTTTTAATATCCAAATACCTCTTGACAAAATATACTAAGCAGAGAACTAAAACTATAAAGGATTGTTAAAGGAATTGCAATATGAAGACTTGGGGATTTTCAGATTTAGAAGAAATAGACTCTATTTCACATCTCCTTACAACACTCCTATGTGAAAGGTCTTTATCCCCATTTAATAGCCTCTCCAAGATATTACAGATCAGAAAGCCATCATTAAAAACTAAAGGGGGAATTTTCACAAGTATAAGCAACTAATGGAAATAAACTTTAAAAAATGAAAGAAAACAAAGGAAGGAAGGAAGAAATGAAGGAAGGGAGGGAGGAAGGAAGGAAAGGAAAAAGAAAAGAACTGAGGAAGCTAATTTATTTTTACTGATTCCCAGTTTTAAAAACACAATCTCACATATATACAAATTCCATTTTCAAATGTATATAGTGCATACAAATGTACATTATCTCACTTATTAAATTGGTAAGCAAAAGGGACATAACTGAGAATTTTTTAAATACTTCACTATGCTTTATAAAAAATAATTTAAATATGTATTGCTTTTCACAATATTAATTATTTGTTACAATGTATCTTTCATGATTTTTCCTTCTTGCTATCAAAGCCTTTTTTGTCACATATCCTATTTCTAAAGGGACCATGTCTCAGCTAGTGGGAGTGGAATTTCTGGGTCATGTAGTAATTACATGTTTAACTTTTTGAGAAACTGTTAAACTGTTTTCTAAAGGGGCTGTACCATTTTACTTTCCCACCAGCAACGTACAAGGGTTCCAATTTCCCCACATCCTTGCCAACATTTGTTAGTTTCTGTTTTTATGATTATAGCCATTCTACTGTGTGAGAAGTAATACCTCATTGTGATTTTGATCTACATTTCCCTGATGATTAATGATCTTGAGCATCTTTTTATGTGTTTATTGGCCATTTGTAAATCTTATTTGGAGAAATACCATTCAAATCCTTTGCCCTTTTTAAAAATTGGGTTATTTGTCTTTTTATTGTTGAGTTGCAACGAGTTCTTTATATATTCTGGATACAAGTCTCTCATCAACATACGATTTGCAAATATTTTTACCTATTCTATAGATTGTCTTTTTGCTTTCTTGATGGTTTCCTTGGAAACACAAAAGTTTTTAATTTTGATGTAGTCCAATGTATCTTTTTTTCACTTATGATTTTGATGGCATACCATTGCCTAATCCAAGGTCGTGAAGAGTTACTCCTATGTTTTCTTCTAAGGGGTTTATAGTTTAATCTCTTATATTTAGGTATTTGATTCATTTTTGAGTTCCTTTTTGTATATGGTGTGAGGCAGGAATCCAACTTCATTCTTTTGCATGGGGATATCCAGTTTTCCCAACACCATTTGTTGAAAAGACTATATTTTCTCATTGAATTGTCTTAGCACCTTTGTCAAAAATAACATTACTGTATTTAAGATGTGATTACTGTTTCCTTGTAACAGGAAATTTTTAATTGTGGCTACTTGCCTATGAACACAACTTGAAAAGTAGATTTTTGGAATCATTACATTGATTGTTCAAATTGCATGTAAACGTTCTTTAAATCTTATTTTTTCCACATTTTAATTTTACTACTTGGCAATTGAGACTAATTTTATGATAGCCTGATGTAGCTGACCAATAGTAGCTGTGAAGCCCTTTCTTTTTTTTTTTTTTTTTTGAGGAAGAGTTGCCCTGTGCTAACGTCTGTTGTCAATCTTCCTCTTATTTCTTTTTTCTCCCCAAAGCCCCAGTACATAGTTGTGTTATCACAGCTGTAGAGTTGTAGCTCTTCTATCTGGGACATTGCCTCAGCATGGCTTGATGAGCGGTGAGTAGGTCCGTGCAGGGATCCAAACCATGAACCCCAGGCCGCCAAAGCAGAACAAGCAAACTTAACCTCTACGCCACCAGCTGGCCCCTGTGAATCCCTTTCTGTACTTCAGTTTCCTCCCTGAAGGAAGGTGAAAAGATTGGGCTAGATTATGTTTGATTGCTGTTCCCCCAGGGTATCCCATCTTCAAGTTGTTGTGGGGCAAAGAGGAAACAGTAAGCTAAGAGGGAGAATTGAAGGAAGAGTTGAAGGGATCTGAGCAGTCAAGGTTTCATCCAAAGTTTATATCTTTGTTAGATTTCTATAAATAAGGATTTACTTGAAAAGTGAGTTCTACTGCTTACAAAAAGTCTGAAAGCTACAGAACTCTATGACTCCTGAGGAGAAAGAGGGGTGTGGAGAAATATTAGAGAAACGAAGATAGAGATAAAGATAGGTTTAAGATCAGTCCTGAAAAACAAACAATGAGAAATCCTAGGCAGGGAGGAATTGCAGCATGAGTATTAAAGCATCTGGATGGAGAACAGGAAGTTACTAATCGAAAGGGAAGGTTCGAAGAGTAAAAAGACAAAGCCCACCTCTATTTAATATTTTTTGTTTTGACTTCCAAAATAGCTAACGAGAGAACTTGTTTTCTTGGGTTTTTCACCTCTCTCTTCAAAACAACAGATGAAAATGTTCTGATTTAACCAAAATGTGTTTGAGCTGTGATTCTATTATCCTAAAATCCAATAACAACTATACTTGTTATTTTAAGGAATCAGCTAGCTACATTAATTCACTACCTCTAAATATATTTTTCAATATTTTCATGCAGTAAATGAATATGAATGTGAACACATAACGACTCCCTTGGAAATCAATTCCACTGCTAAAAAAATATATAGCCCTGTTTAGAATTCAAAAGATAGCTTCTCCTCTTTTAATGCTCTATTTCTTTTATTAAAATGAAAATTTTATTAAGGTATAACATATAGAGAGTAAAATGCACTAATCTTAAGTTCAGTCAATGAATTCACTCAATAAATTTTTACATATGTATTCTCCCATGTAACCACCAGACTAAAATATAAAACATTCCCAGGACCCTAGAAGCTTCTCACATGTCTCTTCTCAATTTATAACCCATTCCCAGAGATAACCACCATTCTAACTTCTATAATTGTAGAGTAGTTATGCCTCTTCTTGAATTTAATAAAAAGAATCACATACTCTTTCTCTATCTTCTACCTCCTCTAATCTTTATCTAGCTCTATTTCTCTCTTTCATCTACTTCTCTATTTTCCACATAATGTCTGTGAGATTCATTCATGTTGTTGTGAACACCAGTAGGCTTTTATTGCTGTGTAGTATTCCATTGAATAAATAGATCACAATTTATTTATCCATTCTCCTGTTGATGGACATCTGGGTGCTTACAGTTTGTGGCTATTTTGAATAAAATAGCTATGAACATGTTATGCATTTCTTTTGGTGGACATAAGAACTCATCTTTCTCTTCTTTTTTTTTTTTTTTGGTGAGGAAGATTAGCCCTGAGCTAACATCTGTTGCCAATCCTCCTCTTTTTTTTTTTTTTTGCTGAGGAAGATTGGCCCTGTGCTAACATCCATGCCCATCTTCCTCTACTTTATATGGGACACCACCACAGCATGGCTTGACAAGCGGTGAATCAGTGTGCACCAGGGATCTGAACCTGCGAACCCCTGGCCACCACAGCAGACTGCATGCACTTAACCACTACGCCACCCAGCCACCCGGAACTCATTTTTCTTGGGTATATACTTAGGAGTGGAATTGCTGCTATAGATAGAAATATGTTTAACTTTAGTATATAATACCAAATAGTTTCCAAAATAGGCTTTAACAATTTACCCTCCCATCAGCAGTGTATGAGAGTTTTAGTTGTTCTATATCCTCACCAACAAATGAGGCACTGTCAGTCTTCTCAATTTTAGCTTAAATGCTCTATTTGTTAGAAAGATGATATCTTACTAACTATAAGATAGAATATACATTATCCTTCTGTCCTCAAAATGTGGTCCCAGTCAGCAGCCCTGAGGAAAAGCAGCAAGGACATTATCTGGGAGCTTATTAGAAACACAGAATCTCATGCCTCACCCCAGACCTACAGAATCCAAATCTGCATTTTAGTAAGATCCCCAGGTGATTTGTACCCCAATTATAACTTAAGATGCACTTTCCTAGCTGATAAAATGTATAAATTTCTAGAATGGTTAAAATATTCCCTAAAAATCTTCCCAATTGAATCTCTATTAATGAGCAGATATGTTCCAGTAACATATTCCTTATATGAATTTAATTATCAGGACAAGATTCTAGAATGTATAACTGACCACTTATAAGGAGAAGAGGTAATCATTAGGACCAAACATGGGTTCACAAAGCAAGTCCTGTCATATTAACGTCTTTTGTTCCTTTGTCAGAAGTACTTTATTGCTACACGAGTAGTGCATTAGAAATAACGTACAGTCATATGTCACTTAATGATGGGATATGTTCTGAGAAATGCGTGGTTGGGCGATTTCACCCTTGAGTGAACATCATAGAGTGTACTGAAAGGGAACAAAATTTGCCACCGCAAAATATGTCTCATGAGGATTATTTTAGGCTGATTATTTTTAAGAAACAAAAGACTCAAAAAGTTTTTCTTGTTATCTCCCCCTTATCTGCCTAAAAGAATTCAGATAAAAAACCCTGTCTCAGGAAGTGAGCTATCACCTTAGTATAACATGAACTAGGTAGTAGGCAGGGAAGAACCTAGAAAAGCCTATCTATTGGGCTCCCCCTGTGTTCTTCTGTTTCTGTGTGGCCAAACACTTGTCTTCCAAACACTTGCTCCTTTTCAGCTGCCTATGAATTGCTGTCCTTCCCTTTGAAGTCCCTGACTCTCCCCACCTCCAATATCTTCTTTTGGCTTTAACTAAGGATGGTATTTAAGGTGAGGGCTTCAGCCATTTTGGCAAGTTACTTGGTTTTCCTGGGTTTCTCCCATGTATACATGTTATTAAACTTTTGTTTCTTTTTCTCCTGCTACTCTGTCTCATGTCAATTTAATTCTCAGACCAGCCAGAAGAACCTACGAAGGTAGAGGAAAATTTCTTCCTCCCCTACATACTTACACAAACCTAGATGGTATAGCCTACTACATATCTAGGCTGTATGGTACTAATCTTAAGGGACTACCATCATATATGCGGTCTGTAGTTAACCAAAACAAATGCAGTCTGTAGTTGTTAGGCAGTGCATGACTATATCTGAATTTCAACAAGCCATTTGACAAACAGTCTCAACTATCCTGGCTATACTGTAAGTTTCTTACAGTAGGACATTGTTTTAACAGCCCCTTGTATCTCTAGCATCTATCTAGCATACAGAAGTCACTTAATAAATGTTTGTTGAATTTTATTTAATTAATTAAGCCTTGTGGATATATGAATAAATGTGGACTAAATGCTAGTATGCTCAACAAAGTTTCTAATAATTAATAGGTTAAATGACAGAATCAGGATCCAAAAAGATCTCAACAAAAATAAAAAACACAAAGAATAAGAAAGAGAATATAACCATAGATATGGGAAAAAAGAAAATAAGAGAATATCATGTCAACTCTATGCCAATATATTTTTAAAATCTAGAGAAAATGGATTATTTTCCTTCAAAATATAAATAAAACTGACTTAAGAAAGGGTAGAAAATATGAACAGACCTATAAAATACTGTTATACATCTATCTCTTTTAAAAGTGCGAAGATCAAATGGTTTTACAGGTAAATTTTTTAACTTTTAAAGAACTGACAATTCCTGTGCTCTCTAATAGGTAAAGATGGCAATAGATAATAGACAACTCCTGTGTTTCCAGAGCATAAACAAAGATGGAAAGCTTCCAATTCATTTTATGAAGCTGGCATGACCCTACAATCAAAACTCTATAAAGATAGCACCAAAATAAATGAATCATAGATATAATTCATATATACAAAATTAAATTTCAGCAGTATAAATATACATATATGTATAAATATATATGGTAACTAAGTAGCTTATTTGAGGAATACAATGATAGTTAAGCACTGGAAAATCTATCAACATGTTTTACAGAATATTAACAAAACCAAGGAATAAAAAAATATTTAATCAATAATGCCAAAAAATACTTGAAATTTTAAAACCATACTAAATCAAAAGATCTAATAAAGAAAGGTCAAATGAATCTAACTAGAGAAAATCTATCTGGAATAAATGCAAGCTCCTGCACTTAGCTCCAAAAAAACCAACAGCTCAAGTATAGGATGGATGAGGGAGACGTCGTAACTAAAAGGCTTGTGAGTTTTAGTTGGCAGTAAGATTAATGAGTCAACAGTGTGATGTGGCTTCCATAAAAATTTAGGCTCCATTAATAAAAGAATATTATCTATGACAACAGAGGTGACAATTCCACAGTATAATGTAGTGGTTATACCGATAGATTCAAATCCTGACCTTCAAATCCTGGCCATCATGTTTTAGTAATGTCACCTTAAAATTACACAATTCCTGAGTCTCAGTTTCCTCATCCATAAATTGGAAATAATAATACATACCTCCCAGGGTTAAGATAAGACTTAAATGAGATAATACTTGGTACATAATAGTGTTTAATATACAAAACAAAACTTTTAAACAAGTTGTCCAAGAATTCTTTCATTCAACAATATCTACTGAGTGCTATTAGGTTCCAGGCGTTGCTCCAGTCACTAAAAATTAAACAACGAACACACAGAAAAAATTCCCATCCACGTGGAGCTTACATTCTGGTGGAAAGGAGGAAGTAAATTCTCTATCGTTGTTCCCCCAGCATGGACTGGACGATCATGTACATGAAATTACACCATAAAAAGAGTGATTAGAACACCCTTTCAACTCTGAGGTTCCATGATGCAGACTATGCATCTATGATTTGAAGTATAAATACTATATGAATACACAGAAATGCATTCCCGAGTTCTAATCTATCCATAAAAGGCTTGTAACAACTACCATACCACAGCCATCTCATCTAGCACCAACACCGTGGCATTGCTGCCTGCAGGCAACCTCTTTGATTTCACAGCTGCCCTCTCAGATACTGTATATTATCCATCCCTCCAGATGCTGAACTCATAGATGCCTCCACTGCCTCAGCTACTTTCCTTTTCTCCACTGGTGCCCTCTTCACCAGGGAAACAATATGGAGTCATTAGTGGAAAGAGCTTAGCTTTTATCATCAGACAAACCTGGGTTCAAATTCTAGATCTAGCATAGCCAGTCTGCTGCCTCCACTAGGAATCTTCCGGAACTTGAAGGTCAAGCCTACAATCCCTGGCCATGTTTGGCTGAGGCTGAGCCCCTCCTGGGGGATGCCTCCTGGGTACACAGGACACTGGAGCCTACACCAAAAAAACCTTGAAGGCAATAGAAGGTTACCGACTTCACACACAATCTCAGCCAGCTGCCTCCACCCGTAACATTTTAGGGCCTAGAAGTCAGGTCTCCAATCACTGGCCAAACCAGGCTGCGTCTGGGCCCTCCCTAGGGGATGCCTCCTGGGTCAAGTCTCCTGTCTGCTAGCTGCTGCCTCTTTAAGTTCACTATTGCTTCTTCAGTTATGGCTACAGTCACAGATCATGCCCTGAGAAAACTCATACTCAAATTCACTCTGTACTCAAGTCAACTAGTCTCCACAAATTATGAAACTCAAAAACAAAGATATTGACCCTATAATAAGGAAATTTTAGTTTCAATCGATTCGTTGATTTGCAGGTGAAGAGGTTCTCAAAGTGCCTATTGCTATAGAAGAGTTAGTATTTTCTCCCAAAAGTACTCTAGAGTCACTGTGTTGGGGAAATTGGAGGATGATTTCACATTACATTTTAGTAGTGTTCATTTTTACCCCTTCAATAAAGTATTTTGAATATAATACTCTTTACTTTTGGCCAGATTCTCCTTTTAAGGACATTCACTTTAATAATAGCTAATGCTTACATGGCACTTACCATGTGCCAAGCACTTATATTTACTCACTCAATCCTAAAACAACCTAAGAAGTGAGTACTATTTTACAGATAAGGAAACTGAGGCCTCAAGAGATTAAAGCAACAGGCCCAAGTTCACACTGCTAGAAAGTGGTGGAGTATGCTCTTAGCCACTGTCACAAGCTCACTTTACCCCAAACTGATTCTCCAGCACTGTACAGGTAAGAGGAATAAAATTAGAGTCAGCAAGCGATTTCTACTCTTCAGAATGCTTGACAAAAAAAACTAAGAATAAGTTTTAAAATACAATTCTAAAGGGGAGGGAGGGGCAGGAGGACAATAAAAATTCAAGGGAGGAGAATTTTTTTAAACTTTTGGGACAAGAAGATATTCAAAGCATCAGTATTTTCAATATTATATTGCCCTAAAATTGATATCTGTGCAATCTATGCATCTATCTTCAGGTTGAAATTACTATCAAGTGCTTCAAAAGAATTTAAGCATCTACATCTAAAAAGAAACTTAAACAGATCCAGTTTCTGCTTAATGGCTGCTCACTGTCTACTGCAATATATTATTTGTCATGTAGTAAAACACCAACTGAGAGATAACTGGCCTCAATGGCCTTCCTGTACATTGCTGGAACAGATAGAAAGAAAAACATCAATTCAGAAAGAAACGTAGACATGTAATATGGAGTGGGGAGAATTAAAAAAAAAAAAAAGGGAAAGAAAACAGGTGTTTCTGTCTAAGTCCAGAGAGAGATCTACTGCTGCATACAATAAATGTCAGAGGTGGTGTGGTGTGCCTATAAGCCAAGAGCCAATCATCAGTAACCTTCAAAGACCTTACTTATGCAGCACAGTGCTCCCCCTTAGCAGGAACAGAGGCTTGGAAGCAAAAAAATGCAAAAGATAACGGGTCATCTTAGGGAAATGAACCATCTAACTGGTCCAAAGGAAAGAGAATTTGAGAATTTCTGTGTGGGAATATAAAGCTGATGGAAACACAGGCAGTCCTCACTCTGCACTATATACCATGTTAACTGAAACTAGTGCATATTGGAGCCAGGTCCTCACTTTGCAAGGTTCTGTAGTAACCGAGATCAAATCATGACATCCGAACTATGTAAAGCTGAAAGCAGAACCATGCAAAGAGAGGACACGGTTCTGATATACATGAGTTTCAGTTAACATCGAGCCATGCAAAGCAACGACTGCCTTAATAACCGCACCTACAGACATTCAACATCACATAAAAATATGCTCAGCTCCTGATTATCCTGATTATCCAAGCTCCTGATTATCTAGCTTGTAGATTATCTGGGGGTAATCTCATGACTTACTTGCCTATTAGAGGCAGCTGTATTATAGAGCTGAAATACCCTGGGACTTCAATCCAGGACATCTGGGTTTAGATTACAGTACTGCCATTTAATGGCTATGTGACCTTGGGCAAGTCATTTTCCCTCTCCAAACCTTAATTTCTTTGTCTATAAAATAAAGATAATGACATCTACCTCCCACAGTTGTTCTGCAAATGAAATAATAAAATAATAGTAACTAATGTTTAATGAGAGCTTACAACATATCAGGCACTTTTCCAAGTATATTTTGTATATTGAAATCTCTCAAAAACTATAATACAGGTTATTATCTCCATCTTATGAAAGCACCCAGAAATATGTCTGGTATATGGCAATTGCCCAATATATGTTTGGATCTATTTCATCTATTTCATTACTCATTATTGCCTCCATCCATGGCAATGAATAGGTACTGAAAAGAAAATGAGAAAATCTGAAATCTGTTCATTTATTAGATGCTTCAAAAAACTGTTGCAAGAGGAGAATTAAGTTCTTAAGAAAATAAGGAGGTTTCTTACTCCTAGAGATTCCTTTATCCTCCTCCTCTTGAGTGCTAGTTGTACTCTAAGATTCTGGAAAAGGTTAACTAGCAGACTTCAAAGAC
This sequence comes from Ceratotherium simum simum, assembly GCF_057802395.1. NCBI lineage: Eukaryota > Metazoa > Chordata > Mammalia > Perissodactyla > Rhinocerotidae > Ceratotherium > Ceratotherium simum. The sequence continues at coordinate 13,706,977 of NC_141906.1, read as the reverse complement.
AGCCAACTCTGTTGATGACAAAAACCATACTCAGAAAACCTGGCACTGGCTACTGCTGCCAGCCTGGCCAAACACATGCAATGAATTAATGGCTGTATCCCAACGCCCTGTCTATCTCATCCAGCCCAACCTCCTTCACAGACACAACCCTTCAGATGCTAACACTTCCTTCCTAAAGTTCTCATTAGCCACTTTGGGTTAGAAAGCAAGAGCACTGTCTAGGGTCACACTGTGGAAATGCACTCTATCAAAGTCATCTTTTAGAAGAGTGAAGGGAAGAAGCTAGAAATATTTTACAGCTTTTCATCATGAGTCCACCAGCATGGATTCATTTATTAAATTAGATTCCTAGCCATTTGTCACTTTAGAAGGCAGAGTGGGCATGGCACTTTGAGGTTGATATACAGAATAGGGAATTTCATTGAAAGTTCTTGTGTAAAGAGGCAGCACAGAGCCCTATCCCAGAATGGTATAAACAGGATGTCAGAGCTGCAACCTCTTTGGAGATCATAGGACTTCCCATTCTACCAATGAAGGATCTAATTCCTAGAAAGAAGTGACTTAGCCAAAGTCACTCAAAGTTTATTGGCAGAGCTGAAACTCTTGCTACCACACCAAGCTGCGCAACAAGTACACTAAGCTAGAGAAAAGAGGGCAAGGGAGAAAAGAAGAGAGCGTTGAAGACTACATTAGCCTAGAGCCATCCCTCATCACTGCCTTACTCACCTTTCCCAACTTCTGCTCTGACTGCATCTAAATCCAAGGAAAGCTGAGTATAGAAGCAACAAAGAGCCCGCTTGGTCCCCTCTCCTGCAACGTGATAAACACACTTAACTATGGCCCCTCACTGACCCCTTCATACCAACAAATGACTCAAATTGTTCTACCTTGAAGAATAAAATATGGCTTACGTCTACTTCCTCTTTCATATCAGAGCCCTATAAAAATGCTACACTACTGTTTTATGAGCCCAAATACTGATAAATCTGTAGCCCCACCCCTGGCTCAGGTTTTCAGTGACTGGCTACATTCTTCAGAACGATCCTGTTCTGTGCTTTTCTCCCTGACTCATCACACCCTCACCTTTCTTTCCCATCTACTTGTCTATTTCAGTGGTCTCCAAAGTGGCTCACATATCCTATTAGTACTCTACATAAATATACTGGTGTATATTTATTTATTTAAAAAGTAAGAAAAACTAATCCTTACCCAAACTTAAATACAGATTAGCACTCTGGGTCTATGTGCCAGGCATTAATGTGTCACATCCTGTACCAGAGGAAAGAGAGAAGACTGATTATGGATAATATTATCTGGTTTTTAACTAAATTAACCCTGAATAAATGCTCAATAGTTTAAAAAGATCCTTCCAAAGAGATCACAGTTTGAAGATAATATTAATAATATAGGCCTTAGTGACAATAAGACTATGACCAAGCTAACACTTGTACTATAGGAGTAGCCCTTTAGTAGCCACATTACAGGATAAAACAATGATGATCCAAGCAGATCTGACAAGAAATAGGCCAAGGTTTTTTTACGCATCAAGACAATTTGAGACATAGATTTATATCTAGTATCATTAACAGTGTACCTTACCCTATTGTACTTTGAAATGTTAAATAATAAGAATATAAAGCCATTACAATCAGTAAGACATTTAAAACTAAGCGTATAGATAACTGCTGCAATTTTTCAATAATGTTTAAAATCATACAATATTCAAGCCAATATTTTACAAAATTTCACCAAACTTAATGTTAAATATTTAGAAACCTCCTCCGAAGTCCTTCAATTATAAAAGACGAAAAGCCACATGCTATTAGAAAAGCACTTGTTCATCCTGATGCTATAAAGATGGCTAAAATAATACACAGAAAACAATATGGCAACAAATTTAAATACATTCTCTTGCTAAAAAATGTCAGAGTTCCCACAATGCACAAATCTGTGACCATTTACCTAGAATGCAGTGTGAATGATGTCCTCTGCGGTTGTGCAGTGAGTACTGCCACAAACAATGTTGGAAGTTGCATAGAAAACACTGCAGATTTGTAAAAGAAAATTATGTCATGTAGGATGCTTGTTTTTCAGATAAATGAATGTACATATTTTTGAACATGCCTCAGTTTATGATATTTGATAGGCAAAGTGCTATTTTTGAGTGAGCCACTAAAATATGTAGCAAAGAAGATATAATCTCAACCATGTTACTTTTTTAAATAAAAGTAATTTTTAGGAAAAACTGACTAAGTGTAGCCACTGGTGAAATGGTTGCCCTAGCTGGACTAAAGCAAAAAATTAGGGATAACATTACAGAGATAGCACCATGGACTTCACTAACCATATCATTCATAGCCAAGCAACTGCGGCACAATGTTGAAGCCAAGTGCTACATGATGATGCAATTACTTTTAAAAATAGACCTGTAAAACACAGTTAAATCTTTACAATGCTTTGAAATGAGATGGGGAGTAACCGTGAGAATTGTTTATACCACCCAGATGTTCCACTACTTATCTCATGGCAAAGTTTCCAAACTCAAGGATAAGGAACCAAAAAACTAGTGTACCAAATGTGCTCACCTTTTATGTGATGACAAGTAACTGTGTGTGTCTGTTACCAAGTAGCTAGATTACATAGACAGATAGATAAATAGATATATACATGCATGCATACATACATACCACACATGCATACCTCAAACTTAATCTGTCTCTTCAAGGTAAAGGTGATATTTTATCAAATGAGAAACTAAATGCTTTCCAAAGCAGATTCACGCTATGAAAAACTATTTTGAAAACATATGTTTGGAAATGATTCCATCATAGTGTGATTTTGTTACCAAAAATTCTATGTCTATCACCTACAAAAACTCTCATGTTTTCAATTTTAAAATTCACAAAAGAATATTCTAACCTGTTTAAGGATGTTCCAAAGAGATTCAATGGGTTTTGAGCCCCTTTATTAAAAATATGAAAATGCTATACCTTCAACCTCATTGGCAAAAACAACCAATCACTGTCAGGGAAGATGGAGATGTACTCACCTAGATTTTAACAAAACTTTTTGCATATTTTGTATAAAGGATTAATAAATTAGTATCACATTTTAATAAGTGCAAACAATGATGTACCTCTTCCATTTGGATCTACTTTTTTTCTGAGGTATCATTTTCAGCTGTGGTAGCATTAAAACCATGGAGTAAACTGAACTTAGAACCAAACCTTTAAATCACTTCATCACAAAGTGTTAAACTAAGACTTTTAAAAATAACGCAGCATATTAAATTATAGGGTTTGGGGGACCACTGTTAGTTTTAAAACATTATTTATTTTATCTATACTTCTCTCTTTTTAATATCTACTTATTAATATTTTTATAGAATATATTAGCACAATAGTAATGTATATAATTTTAAATACATATGCACATGTGTTAGGGCACATGTTCATAAACATTTTGCTGATGATGTGCTCTATCCAAAAAGTTTGGAGACCACTATTCTATTATAGTCAGAAGTTCTCCCAAATAAGCCTTAAAATTATCTTGCCAGAGGAATTCTTCCAGCCTCACCCTTACCAACAATACCCTTTGGCTATCCAAACCACCTAAAATCTCTATTTCCTTTTCTCCTTAAACATCCTAAATTCTGCTCCTTTCACTTCAGCTACTGAAAATGTTACGTTCACCCCAATCAAGCAGGGAGGAGACCAACTAGTGCTACTAGGTGATGACATTCAAACATTTTTTAAAAAAATCAAAGATATTTACTTTTAAGATGCATTAGCAATATATTTATTTAACTAAATGAAGGCTTCATTTTAGACAATTTAGGAGGACCAAATAATTTAATGCCCCTCTTACTGAATTTAATAAAATTACATTTTTGTTTTTAAATTATCGCAGATATAAATTTGTTAAATAGGCAAAACTAAAGACCATATAATCATAGCCTCATAAAATTTAAAGGACATTAATAGAAATGTCCTATTTGATTGGTATTTTAATAATAGAAACTAGCGTATGCACAGATCAAAAAGGAAGAACAGAATAACCCAAAGATGTGAAAGTGGTGCTAAGAGAATTCAAAAAAAAAAATTAGCATACAATATGAAGGCGTATACTTTTTCATAAACTTTACTCATACAGCTCCTGAAAACATTAATGAGTTTTCCATGTGGACATAATGAAGAAATTAAACACAAAATTCACAACTAAGACATGGCTAATTATGATGCGTGTTTCGGAAAAGGTCCCAAGGTGTCATAATTAAAAGCTGAGCTATTTTTTATTCTTTCCCTGCCATGCCATACCTAAGAATTAAGAGTCCCCAAGTTCACTCGTCCCACTCAATTTAGGCTGCTATACATATTTGCCTTGGAGAGGAAAAGCCTGTTACAAAATGCTACACAATTTAAAAAACGTAAGTATTCAGTGTACACGACCCTACCTTAGCATACTTGTAAATCACACAAACCTATACAAAAAGTACAAACGGAGGCATTCTCTGGAACTGTTGTCTGTAAAAGTGTAAAGGGTATAACCTCAGAAAAGCTGAAAATTTCTTTGAATAACGCCTTATAGAATATTGTATTAAAATGAAAATTAAATGTAACATACAATTTTAGTTGTTCTAAGATTAAAATTCTTTTTTGTCAATATGTCTACTTTCAATATGCATCTTTATAGTGGGAAAGGACTACCACTAAGAAATTTTAAAATAGTCCAATTTTCCTCCAGTGTGTATTTGGATCTTCAGACTCAAGAGTAAAAAAATGTTCCTGAGACTCAGTTAACCAATATGCTGTGTTCCAAGTTAGTTAAACTTTGTTCAGTTGCTATATTATTTCACTCTTTATTTTCTCTTTACTTGGGTTTTGCTTCTTATTAAAGAACTCAACTGAAAGTCCTAAAGGAAATGTTCCTAAAAGCATCATAACTAATTTAATATGACTAACGGGATGTTTTTAAACTGTGTTATACAACTCTCACATCTTTGTTCCCCTCCTTTACTCAGCTTCAGAGACTTTCTTTTTAACGGAGAGATTTCCTCATATTTTTCATGGCATTATCAACACTGCGAGTCTCCAGCATGCCAAGGCAGTGGTAAGGAAAACAATAGGTTAAGGCCATTGGAAACCAGTGCCATAACTTCTCCAGCCTATGTGACCACCAGGCCCTTTTCAGAAAGTGATTATGTCACAAAGTCATAGAAGCTGCAAAATCTCAATAGATGTATTTAATTTGGAGAAACAAGTTATTAAACACCAGAAAACTTCCAAACCAAAAACGGAAAAGGCTTGCGGGCTCAGAGAAAAGGCATTCAAAAAGTTATTAGAAAACATGAGATCCCAGATTACAAAACTGAGAAGGGCGGACTTAGCATCCCTAATGGACAGTTATCAAGAGTAGAGAGGGGCGGTTGCTGTTACTACTGCTTCTGCTACTGCTGTGTCTCATCATCATCGTTGTCTAATAATAATTTGTATTTCTTCCAAAAAATTTGAATCACTCTGAGGATTAATTTATTTTCAAATTATCCCTCAACAAAAAAGAAGTTATGGAATATGCCAACTTTACATATTAAATTGGGAAAACTTGATTACAAATATGGGGCACCTAAAGACCTGAAACAAATAAAAGAAAGTCAGAAATAACACCCAGATCTAAAAATTTCCAGATATTGCCCTTTCTTCAAGACCATGCTTGCCAACTGAAAAGAAAAAAAGTTTTTTACAGTGCAAGATACAAGAGTTTATTAACTCATAGAATAGTCCAGATCATCAGTTCATATATTAATAAGCCACTTATTTTAATTTTCATACTTAGTTGACGTATTTGAAGGAAACCAATCATGTGAAAAATTCCTCTGTACCTTAAAATGTATTGACGATGTCCCTGACCACAAAACTGATCTAAGAAAGAGAAGTGCAGTGGTTAAGCTTCTAGGCTACGGCCACATCACATTCATGAGAGACATGGCCTTTCTAGGAGTCACGAAGACAAAAGTATGAGACATTTAAGTGTCAGACCTACAGGATAGTCAATAATACTATCAAATGTTTACCCCATGTCCAATGCTCTTCAGGATGTTACCTCAAATAGCCTATTCCTGATCATCCTTTAAGTCACATCTCAAAGGCCACCTCCTACTAGAAGCTTTCCTTGACATAGGTACTTCTGCTCTTACATATATCTCCATTATAGCAACTAGCACACTGTATAGAATTACCCATATTCATACCTCCTCACTGGGACCATGCATTTTCATCTTTGAAATCATGTAATCAAACAGTTCCCACCTTTTCACTACCAACGATCCTTTTATTAATCCTTCCTCATAAATCCCATTTTTTGAAAGATTGTTGCCTACCAAACTAGCCACACTTATTATATAATAATTACATATTTTCTAATTTTTATTAGTCAAAGATATATAACTGACATTTAAAGCTTCTGATCAGCATGGCATTATTCACTTATATTGGTATATGGGAAATGTAGCATTGGTTTAGGTCCGGAAATAAGTATGAGATAAAATAAATGAGCACTGACATTATATAGAAGAGACTGGAAAAAAAACAGGGACAAAAAAGCCAGCCCTAATTTATGACACACAAGCTTTGTTTCTAGTGAATAATATCCTGAAGCAAAACCCAATTGAAACATTTATTCACATCAAGTAGGAAGTTGGACAGTATGACTGGCAAGGTTTATCTACCCTACATACGTTTTATTGAATGAGGCAATGAATATGAAAGCACTTTGAAAACTGAGTTCTATAAAACATAAGAGAATTAAGGGCCCTTTTCATGCCAAGGTTCTACTACTTATCACATAACTATTGTCAATCCTAACACAATTGTCCAGAACTGTTCCATGCACTTCTACATACAGTATCTTCAAACTTAATCTTCCCAACAACCCTATCTGATAAATTCTATCACAATCCTCACTTTAAAAATTAGGAAATTGAGACTTAAAAGAGATTGCACAACATTTCCAAGGTCACACAACTAGTTCAAGAAATAAGATTTCAGAGGAAAAATTCATGAAATAAAAATTGAAAGTTTAAATTTGGTTTTTCACATGCAGGTCTATCATTCAAGTGAAAAACGTGTTTCCATTTTTTCTTAAAAATGAAAGCAAGAAAAAGCAGATTAAGATGTGTATATCTGACATAAAGAACTTCCTAGTGTTGATCATTCAAACACATAACCAAAGAATACTATAAAATCCTCTTTTTTACAGGCTTTCAAAATAAAGAGAGCTTCTTAACTGATTAGAATGGAGAAAGGGTGATCAATACACTTTTGGAGGATGAAGAATGACAGAAGAAATGACCTTTCAAATCTCTTCTAGTCCTAAGAGTTGGACTTTTCTCAAATTTGAGAGTCGGGACATCCAAATGCTACAGTTAGTCACTACTCTATCCCAAGTCTGCCAGACAGCTAATGAATTCTCCTTTCTAGGAAAGAAAGGAAGGAACATGTATTGCTATCTCTATTTCATGCAAGAGGAAAAGAAACAGATTATATAATTTGCCAAAGATCACGTAGCATGTGTGTAGTGAAGCTGAAATGGGAAGCCAGATCTGTATAATTCTAAGCACAGTACCACTTCAACAGTAGCAGATAACATGTATTAAATATTTATTTTATACCAAGCCCTGAGCTTAGTGCTTTACATTCATTTCTCTCATTTAATCCGCACAATAACCCTATGATGTAGCTATTATTATTGCTCCCATTTTAGAGATGAAGAAACGGAGAGTTAGGGATTACACCATGGATATATTGGGGATGGATGGGGCGGCTGACTTCTACATAGAAGGTTTAGTGCCCACGGAGATCGCTGGAGATTTTTTCCAAGAAAATTACAACATTCCTGCACTTTGATATTCTTTCCCAAGAAAGAACAATGAACTATTTTCTCCTAGTTAGGAGTATTCTTCTACAGTTCTACCAATGATCTGCTTAGCACCATGACAACTGTACCTAAATTTCCCCATCTATCAAATATTAAAAATCTTCAGTAGAAGAGAAAATCCTTAAAAAGTAATGACTTGTGACTTCAAAAACGCCCTTCAGAGTGCCTAGAACTGAGAAGGTAAGTGCTCAATATCACATTACCCAGTGATCTGTTTGTAAAGGATAAAAGGAAGCATTTGCAACCATGGCTCAGAATAAGTCATCAAAAAAAAAAAAAAATCTGTTGCATTTTCTTTTTTCCACATATTGTGCTTGTGTAGTCATGGAAAGTAAAGCATCTTTAATTTTCTTTGTCTAATTTTAAAGAACTACTTTTCAAAGAAGCAAAGAGATTGTGCTCAATGAAGTCACAATCACAAATAGCACTAAGGTCTCTTTTTGCATTTGAATGGATATATTAAAGATAGACAATTCAATTCATCTCTCTAAGATGACTAGAAACAACAAATTACTGAAGGTAGCAGGGATAATAGATCATTTAAAGGGTTATCTTGTGAGATTTCAGAGAAGAAAGAGATCAAGAGAAAACCTGAAATGAGAGAATATAGAATGCTTGCACAGACACTAATATGCACATTATATAATGTACTTTGAATTTACCTTATATTCATTATGCTTATTTATACATGTCATCATTAAAAGGCATCAAATCAATACTCTTAAGTAATTTTGATCCAAAATAGTTTAAAATGCAAAAATTCTTAAAGGATTTCATAATATCACATTAGGTTTCTTCAATACATGGTGCTTCAATCCAGAGAAATCTTTTAAAAGCTTTATAGACCAGGGGAGCTTAGTAAATAAAATATACCAGCAAATTCTTTGCCACATATGCCAGAGTAGAATGTTCAGAGAGAGAGAGAGAGCAAATATGGAAATAGAAAATCTAGAAAATTACAGAGCAGCAAATTCAAGCTAGTTACCAAAGATACAAAATTTTCTAAAATATATGCAACATTGAACTACCAAGTGTTAGTTTTTTTTATTTCGCTATCCCCAAATAATTACAGGTTAAGGTGTTAACCCAGCTCTTTGTAACTAAAATCAAACATCTCCCTATAAATGCAAAGAGAGAACTCTTTAGACAAATATAAAGATTTCTATAGTTTCAAATAATTGTTTTTCACTTGAAGTATGAAAGAGAATGCCACTACACATTTTTGTGCCATTAAAAGGTAAAGAAGAACATTTCAGAATTCTTTAAACATTTTGAAAAGGAATTTTTTCCAATATTATATACTGTGCAAGTTAGTGAGGATTACTAAATATATTAACATTATAAAATAGAAATAACTGGGCAGTTGATTTTTTAAATGTAGTTTATTAGTTTATAATAGATTACAGCATCTACAATTAACCTCAGAAAATAATTCATATCTTTCCTAAAGATGAAAGTTCTTTTGAGTGAATAGTAAAATATGAGTGATATATAAGGGGTCTTCGAGGAGCAAGAAGAGATTCTGAATATAAACAAGCCATCATTCTGGTAAAAGGAAATACAAACAACTAGAATAAAAATAGTTGATGCACAAAAGCCATAATGAGGGGGTAGCTCAAAAAATAACTTCTACTTTGAATGGTTTGGATGAAATACAAATTATCCACAGAAAAGTGTGGACTGGCATAAATGTTTGTACAAAATTATAAGTGTATTTCAAGAAGTATGCAAGAGGCAACCGCCTGCATGATGCACAAGGTCCCAGCAATGCTCTGCTTAAGTGCTAGTGCACAGAGTCCAAACCACTGCATTTTAATTACCATACAGCCTCAGATATATTGCCTTTGATATGGAAATGTTCTTGTTCTCTCATCTTCACATATGGTCTCATGCACAGAAATCTTTATCTGATTCATAAAAAATAAACTAGAATCCAATCTCAACACCTGACCTCAGTGCTTAGAAGTTTTTTACTAAGCATGGTGTCACTATAAAAAGAATGGCTAATACTGGTGTAAAGTTGGATATTTTGAACAATGATATGAAGGATTTGCAGTTAAGAACTGAATCGATACTGCTTCTCTGAGGTTTTAGGGTTTCATGTTCCTTTTTTTGAGACTACCACAGATTTGAGGAAAAACAGACCAGTACCCTTTTTTGGAGGTGAGAGAGTCTGTAGTAGATGTAAATGATATTCCATCTTACAACCTCCACCCACATTCTTCAATTGATATTTTTATCCAAATTATGACAATGGATACTTAAAACTTGGAAAGCTCTATCAAAAACCATAACACAAATTTAAAATTATCTCCAGTTTGACTAAATGTCTAAACAAAATAATTAGCTGAAAAGCTTTTACCCTCTTCCACAGAACAAGGAAAATAAGAACACTCTTCCTATTAATGAATAATGAATATATAATGAGAGGATGATGAAAGTTTCTGATACAACTGTTACACAAACAATTAGTCGTCAGATCACAGTTGAAGAACCTCAAGCAAAAAGGATATGCTACACATTTAAAATGTGCTTACATTTAATAAAAATTGCTTTTCATAGACTACACCAGAGTGCCAGCTTCTTTTTTTAACTCAAGTATTTTGAGATTCAGAGTAAAATCAGTAGAAAATGTGGAGTTAGGATAAAGACATAAAACGTTCAATATATTATTTTCCTTGTTAGAAAAAAAATAATGGGGAGAGCCATATTTCTTAAACAAGAAGCAATCCAAATGCAAAGATAGTCCATTTCTTCCTCTAAAAAGCAATGAATTTTTGTGCATTTTTTAGCAAGCTTCTGTAATAAAATCTGTTCTCCTTAAATTTCATATACCCACATAATCTGATAATTCTGAAATAACCTAGATTAGTTTTTAAAAAAAACAGTAATATGACCCATCTAACCTCGTGACAGTAGATAATACATCCCATCTGCAAATCATCTCGCTGTGTTATCTGTGTTTTATCATTTCTAGTACCTGTCTGTGCCTGATATGGTACTCTCAGACACATTAGCTTGATGGAATGTTTCATTTGACTTCAAAAACATCAATTGATATACACATACCCCTAAAGTATATTTAAACAAATAGCTCTTAGATCAACCAAAATTTTAGTTGTACTGTGCTACACTTTTATAGAATGCTGTTTGTAAATAGTGAAAAAGCATATATGAATTCTCTCACTAACAAGAGAATTCTTTCTAACTTCGAGATATATAACCTATCAAACCTGAAAAGCATAGAAAATATTAAAAGTAAGGGTTAAACCCAATGTATATTAAATGTACATTCATTTATTCCAGTACCTATTGTACTAATTGAAAGAGAATTTTAAAACATCACTAATTTCTTCAATATAAGATGGAGAAATGTAGCAATTTCATCAATGACCAACAACCCAATAACTCCTAAAAGAAGTCAAACAGAAACAGACATAAAACCTCAATAATGCCACTAAAATTTATCATTTATATATTTAAAGTAATATATTTTAAAGCCTTATAAAAGAAAGATTTGCTAGGTATGTTAACATATTTTAAATATATGCTTTTCCCTTACTAAGAAAAATATCTGTTGCTTTCTGCTACTAATAAAAAAATGTCCAACAGACAATATAATATTCCTATTGAAAGTCATTTTTTTCTAGGTATTCATTTATTAAATCCATTATAGAATCAGCTCGAGGTATAGATATTGATGCTGCTTTATTATTATTTTTTACATTCATCTTTCTTTATAGTATAATGTTGTGTTGTAGTTACACAATATACTATTATAGGAGTTTGTGTCATGCTCCATAATAATAAGCTGACAAATTTGTTTGCATTTTAAAAAATACATACACACCAAGAGAAAGTTCCTTCTCATTACTTCCAAAACAAAAACTAAGAACAATAATAAACAGGATGAACAATAAAGAAAAAAACTATCTAGTTTTGCCACTATAAGTAAAGGAATATGGTAGGAGGTCAGAGGAGAAAGGAGGTGTTGGTAGTACATGAGAAAAGCAACAAAGGATGTCAGTTTGCCTAAAGAATTAATGACCTAGCACTTGTCTGGATTCTGGTTACTACTGCCTTTGGTCATAAACTGGATCTAATAAATGTGGTGCACACTTGCTTGCTTTCAGAGTCTAAAAGATTTTGTTGTTGTTTGTTGTTGTTCTTATTCTTGTTTTAGAATAGAGACAATCTCTCTTGATTTATGAGGTTTTCAAAAGTGTAGGAGAAAAGAAATCTACATGTCCTTCGGCCTACTGCCCATGTGCTCACCTATGTGTATTCAGGAAGATACTCTCAAAAGTATATCCATAATACATTTATGGTCTGGCAGAGTTAAAAAAAAATTCAATCATAACTTTTCCCATCCTATACGAAAATAAAACATCTCATTAGTTTAATAAAAAGCAAATGCAACTAAATAAACCCTGTCCCCACCTCCCACCAGAAAGGTGCACTCTTGCTGTCACAGAACAGCTAACCCTATCCCACTAAACTTGTAGAAGATTTAGGATGTTTGCTTGTTTGTTTTGAAATAAAGAGAATCTTCTAGTGGGTATCAGGCATAGCTGAGTGGCCTAGAAACAAGGGGAGGAGCGAGACTGATGAAAGTGCCCAATGCTGAGTGTTGAATTCCACGGTGACTGCACAGGGTGACAGAAGGAAGGTCATGTTCATGGCTGCAGAAATCTGGTCTCTGCCAGGCAGTGCAGGCTACAGCTGACCTGAGGCTGGGGTCTGGGAAGATAGGTAGGAAGCTGCAGCACCAATGTGGATACAGAGAGCACAGGGTACTGATCCTACTAACCCCAGGCGGCAGGAGTGAGACAGGGAGAGACAGCAGATCTTTCCAGGTTCGCCCCACAGTGATCACTAGCAGCCCCAAGCGGCTAGGCCTGAAGGGGGAAACAGAAGCTGCAATCAGGGTACAGATACTAATGTGGTGAGAGACCCTTAGGGTGGGGGTGGGAGGGAGCACAGAGACAGGTGAACAGACCAAACTAGAAGCCTGAAGCCCCTACCCAAGCCAGGACACAGTGCCAAGCCTGGGCTGGTCCTAGTGGGTTAGCACAGATAGAGGGGCACTGGCAGCCCTCCCCCACGGGCAGGGTGTGGAGAGTAGGCATGTAGCCAGATTTACTCTGCACCCCCTTTCATCGCTCAGTCTGCACCCCGCCGCTGGTGTCCGGTTTACCCCTTAACCAGTAGTTCCCCCTCAACCGAAAAATAGAGGAGAGGAAACAGGAAGCGAAGGGGAAAAAAGAGAGAGAGAAATCAAAGACAAGGCTACACTGTCACAGTCTTCCCTGGTGCCAGGGCCTCCCGGGGCTGTCCTGGACGGTTCGGCCCTCCCTCGGGAATCCTGTAGCCCGGAATGGAGCTGAGTGGACCAGGTCGGCCAAGCCCGTGCCTACGGGCCTCGGGAACCAGGTGCTGAGTGCGCAGGCTAATTATACATGTGGCATTTGGGCAGCCCACTGTCCAGTGACACCTTACCTTATGAGGAAACGTCAACCCCAGCAACTGTTCAAAACAAAATGCCATCGCGGGATCAGCTTCACCGGCTCTTGGCCGGTTCGGGATTGCTTTTCCCACAGCCTCTCGCACTTAGCGCAAGAATGTGGCCTGGGGAGGCCAGCCGTGGGCGGGCGGACCGGCCAGGGTGGGGGGACAGGCGGGGCGGTCCTTGCCAGGTGTCCGTCCTGTCCCCCCTCACCATGGACCAGCTCGCGGATCCGACCACTTGACCTTTTTATTCACCAAACCCATCTCCTAGAAATAGACTGGGCGGGGCTGTGTCTGTTCTCCTCGCGACCCGGGGAAAAACCCAGGCATGTGACTATAAAGGGCAGGAGAGAGGAGACCCTGGGGAGGCGGGGGAGAGGGGCACTCGCGCATCCCGACTCCACTGGGTCGTTGGCTGGGCCGCCCGGCCAGGGCCAAAAGCCTGGCCACAGGAGTGCGCGCCGGGGTCAAGCGCCCCGGACACGGACGTCATCCGAGCGCCCCACTGACAGTGCAGCGGGAGGTCCCGAGCCCAGCCCCGTTTGCCGCAGCGACTGCTTCGGGCCATCTCCAGACCGAAACTTCAAGCACGGCCCTCAGAGGAGGTCACACACACAGAAGCAGCCGGGGACAGCCCATCTCGCTAACAGCCCAGCCCCGCCTGCACAGTCGAAGACTTATTTTCAGTCCCCAAATAGGGGCAGCGTTCAATATCTGGCAATTCATACAAACAAACGTTTTCAAACTTGGTCAGCCTACGAGAGCTTAAATAAACTCAAAACACGCCGGCAACAACCACCTTTTATCTGCTCGGAACACACCAATTCTCTTTTTATCTTAAAGCTCCGCGGAGCGCCCGGGAAACAGCCCGGAAGACGGAGCTAATCTGTCCTCCGCAGCCAGGCCGGTCCTGCTGGCGCCCGAGCACAACCCCAGCAGCCTTTGCACGAGCCCCTTCCCTTCTCTGACCGGCCCTTTAAGGGAGAAAGAAGAAGGCAGCTCCCCCGGGAGCGGCCAAGCTCGGGCTGGGCCCCGGGCGGGTGGCAGCACCGCCCCCGGGCCTGGGCCGAGCCCCAGAGCGGCGGCTCTCGGCGGGGCTGCGGAGGGCAGCGGGCGGCGGGGCCCGGGCAGGGCGCGGAGCGGGACGGAGGGCGCGGCGGGGCTCGGGGACGCGGGCGGGGAAGAAGCGCGCGGGCGACCGTGCGCCTGGCCCGCGGACTCCTCGCCGACCCCGCGCCCGCAGGGCTGGGCGGCCCCTCACACACGCCCCCGCCGGGCCGGCACCACTGCCCTAGCGTCCGGAGCAAAGAGGACCACAGATTAGCACTTGGGTATTGGATTGTCTTGGAGTTCGGTTTGTTTATTCCTAAAAAGATCATAAAAAATCATGTCCAAAAATGAGGGGCGGGGGAAGAAGGGAAAGAGCGGAGGGAACTGGCGGCAGCTCGCGCAGGGTCCCCGGAAAGTTGCGGCTGAGCGGCGGCGAGTGCGGGTGGGAGGAGGGAGCGCACGGGTTTTCTAGCGACCCGGGTTTTCTTTAGGAACTCCTCCGGGTAAACTTCACCTCCGGGTAAACTTCACCTCCGCGGAGAGCGCGGCGGAGATCCTCGACTCTCGCCCGCCCTCGGCCAGCGCCAACCTCACAAATAGCCCGTTTCCAAACCAAAATGGGGGTAGGGTGGGGGTAGCGTTAAGAAGCCCAGAACCCCAGCGGGTCCTCCCGACCTCCCGGCCCGAGCCTGGCTAACGCTGAAGCGCTCCGGAAAACTGCGGCGTCGCAGTCACTGACACAGCGAATCAACCCAATACTTTTCAAGAAAACAAAATATTTGCTGGGAAACTTACTTTGCATTTAGTCTCTATTCTTTGGGGGGATGCGGTTTAGGTCGGCTCGTAAGGGAAGCTCGTTTTGTCCAGGTTGGATATTGTCTACTTATGGATCAGCCCTTGGGAGAGGGTTTATTTTAATTTATGGCTTATGCATTCTTTTAAGGTCGATTTACATGACCTCCGGCTACAACTAAGACAGCCGAGGAGGGCACTCCAGTCGTCAGTCGGCCAAACCCACAATTAAAACAGCCCTCCCTCTAGTCTTGGTGTGACTAGGACTCTCCCGGGTTAAGCTGGCTGCCTGCTTTTCTCTTTTTTTCTCTTTCTTCTCTCTTTTCTTCTCTCTTTTTTCATTCTTTCCTTCTTTATGTCTTTCTTTTTTTAATATCACGAAATAAGATGTGATATCAGTTTGAAACTTTCGGCATAACTTTCTCTAAACCCAAGCCTGGAGCGATAAGGAGAGATACCGCTCTCACAAAGCCCTCAGGATGCTGCCCTCTTGTGGGCACAAAGGGCGTTACCACCCCGCGGTCCCATCTGAACCCTCACGGAGCACACACGCAAATGCTTACACAGAGCGAGAGAACTCCACACGCAGGCACACAAGCTTCCTCCATCACACACTTGCGCAAACTTCAATGAAATACCTACCTCAAACTTCACGGAGACTTAAAAATTCATTCTCTAAGCCACCTGACTTCTTTTTCATATCATTCCCAGTTATATAGATTAAAATATCTATACGGGGAGGCGGAGGAGGAGGAATAAGGTGGGCCGAGAGGGCGGACAGATTTCCGGACGAATACTTGGGATGGCGATAACAGCTTTCTGTTGTCAAAGGTTGCGTTGTCTGTCTCTCTCCCCTGCCCTTTTAGCCTTAGTGTCCTACGCACAGTTATCTACAGCTACAACATGTGTTTTCTCGGAGTGGGTTTTGGGGGTGGGGGGTGGCAAGAAAATGAGAAGCCCGCCACGCAGATCTGTCACCGCCTCCGGAACAAGGCACAACTCTCCGAGAGGGGGACACATCCTGGGGATCCGCGCGTCCACCAGCGAGCGGCAGACGCTCGGGCCCCTTTCTCAGCCTCTACTCCCCCCCTGCGGCGGCCCCGCTGAGCGCCCTCCTCCCGCTCCTCCTCCCCCCTCTTCCCTCCCCAGACAAGTACGGAAACCCGCCCGGGCTGGGCGGCCGCGGCTCCCGGCAACCCGCGCCCTCGCAGGGCTCCGCGCGCTCAGCTCTCGTCCCTCCGCCTGTCCTACCCCAGCCCCTCAGTCCCAGCTCAGGGAAACTAACCCTGGAGCTGCCCGGAAGGGCAGGAGCGGAAGGCGCTGGGGGCCGGCGGCCCGCCCGGGGTTCCTGCCCCTGCCCCTCCGGCGCCCCAACAGGTAGCTCACAAACGGGCCGCGCGCTCTTGCTCTGCCTCCCTCGCTCTCTAGATCGCTCGCTCCGTCCCGGTTACCTGGGCGGGCTCCAGGATGGTACCGCACGGGAGGGCTCCTTGTGCGCTGCGCCGCGGGAGTAAATGGCATTAAAGAAAAAAGGAAAGATACAAATAAAAAAAAATTTTAAGGAAGGGGAGTCGATGCTAGGTCAATTAGCACAGCCCGGGGAGCAAGGGAGCAGAAGCCCCAGCGCCGCGGCCGGCGCAGCCCGTTAACTCGAGTCTGCGGGGGTGTCCCGCTCCGGGCGGGGGGAGCGCTGACCGGCAGAAGTTTGCCGCCGGGGTGCCGGGAGGTGCGCGCAGAGCGGGGTGACTAGGGGCTTCCCCCCTTGAAACAAGTGAAGGCGATGGTTAGTGCTGTCAATCTTGGCAATCAGTGTGAGCGGCCATGTCGTAAGTATTCAAAGCATTTCCCGTCGTGCAACATCAGAAAGTGAGTGGCCAGGGCATTGATCTGAGCGAGGGAGAGGAGGCAGGGCTCCCCTCCCAGACAACACAGGCAAGATGAGACAAGAGGCGAGGGAGGCAGCGAGCCAGGCAGGGAAGCTGGGAGGGAGGGGGAGGGCCTGGGGAAGAAGGAGGGGAGAGCGGGAGGCAAAGGCAAGAGAGAGCCGAAGAGAGAGAGGGCAGAGATCGGCGAGAGCGGAGGTTGGAAGTGGAGAAAGCGCCAGGGAAGAGAGCGCGAAGCGACTACTAGGAGAGAACTGGAAGGGGACGAAGAAGAGGGAGAGTTGGGTCAGAGGGGAATGGTGACAAGTATTAGGTGGAAGAGAGACGGGCTGAGGAGTCAAGGACCCAGGGAACGCTATTAGGACTGGGACGGCGCCCTGCCGGGAGGAGGAGTCAAGAGAAAGGCTAACTGAAGTGGGGAAAAGGTGAACACTGGGGAGAAAGAAAGGAGCGAACTGGAGAAAAGGAGGAAGTGAAGTGGGAGAGGAAAATGTAGGGGTGGTAGTTTGTGCTCTGAAAAAGTGATGTGACAGAGGAGGAATGGACTGAGTGTTAAGAAGTACTAAGATGGAGAACTGGACAACAAGAATGAGTCATGGGAGACACAGAGAAGGGGAAGGAGAGGGACCAAAGCAGGCGAGGAAGAAGGAAAGAAGGGTGAATATTAGGATGAATAAAAAGAAGGAAAGAAATGAAAAAGAGAAGTGGTCAAAAGAGAGTAAAGAAAGAGAGGCAGGAAGCAGGGATAATGAACATGCCGGTTAGCAGGATCCCAATAAATGGAGGAAGAGAAACTTGTTTTAAAAGATGGAGGAGGAAGAATTGAAAGAAAAAAAGAAAAAGCAATTGACATAGGAGATTCTTACCATATGTAGGGGGCAATGTTCTGAAGGCCATGTGGATTATGGAGATTATGGGTTAAAATTATTAGAAGTAACAAGACATGTACAAACTACCAAAGAACTTTACAACAATAAATAAAATAGTTCCACATTTATTGTATGGATAAGTTTGTGTTATGTGGAATTTGGTGGGTGATATATGTGTATTATCTCAACTTCGTAGAGGAAAAGATCTGGAGAAAAAATTTCAAGAAGGGTGGCTTGGAAGTTGTAAAAAAATGAAGAGTTTCAGTCATCCAGGATGGCATGTAAAAAACAAGCAAGTCAGATGTAGAAAATTACCTTAATAAAAGCCCTCTCCCCCCAAAAAAACCCTACATAAATTAAAGATTCTCTTTGATGCATGTATAGGGGAGATAAAAGATTTGAAGGATACAGAATGGCCTATATCTAGGCCAGAGCAGAGACCTGGAACTTGATCTCAGTGCAAAAAAGCTGGAGGACTGGGAGAGGAGGTGATGCCAGGTAGTAGAGATGCAGAGTAAAAGAGAGAGATGAGAAAACCAGCTTTGATAGCAGTAGGCACAGCTAACTAGAGGCAGTGTGCATGGAGGTGAGGTTGGCCTGCCTTAATCCAGGCCCAAAGAAATAGACTAGATTTGAGAAACTGAGGTCAGTGGAGAGTCAAAATTACATCAAGATTAAAAGCTGGGAGAGAGGTTCTGACCTACCAGCATCACCTGCAGAGATTTGTGGAGGAGAGGCCCTTACTATGTAGAAACTGACAGGAGATGGCCACTTTGAGACACTTCATAAACAGAGACTTTGTGAAAGAAGATATGGACCAGGAGAGAAGGGACAGGAATTATGGATAGAAAAATCAGAAAATTCATGCCAATCTAAAGTTGCCAAAGGAAGACCTCCCACAGGTTGAGTGATAAAAGATAAAGAGGAGAAAGCTTCATCTTTGTTACATTACTTTGAAGAAAATGGAGAGAGTAAGCAAGCACAGAAGATGGAACAAGCTGAGCTGGCAGTCACATATTGGCTTCTGAAAGTATACTCCATGTTTGGTTTCATATGAACTCCAGACAAGAGGAAAAGGATAGACACAAGGGTATGGATGAGCACCTCAGATTAGTGGGGCAGAAGGAAAAGCCAGATGCTTCTACCAGAATAGGAAATATGATGCCTGAGGATTGGGATCTTGGGGGCTGTAAATTAAAGTGACTTGCTGACTGTTGGCTGAGAGGAGAGCTAGTCCCCAGCAAGAAATCTTGTGTCCCCATCGCCCACAGCGACTTTCAGGACTGGAAAGTCTGCCTCGAGGCGCCAGAGCCTAGAAGACGTCGAAGAGAATGCCTGGCACCTTGCTTGCCAGCTCCTTCTGCCCCGGGGCTCCCAGAACTGCCTGGGCATGCCTCTTGACCTCCGAGGCCCAAGGTGCAAATCCAGACCAGTGTTTCTAGCCTAGACAGGGGCCATATCTCTTCTGGGTTTTGTTTTTGTTGTTTTGTTTGTTTTTGTGAATGAGTGTGGCCCGGCCCAGCGCTCGGTTGCAGAGCCTCGAGCTCTCCGGCCTCCGCCCTGAAACTCAACCACAGGGGCCAAAAAATCGCTCCAAAGCCTACAGAGGTCAACATCGAATGACCTGTCCTAAATGCCTGCAGAGTTAGGGCAGAGAGAAGAGGGGGCAGTTTAAGTCCCAAAGCGTGAATCCTCAGGGAAGAGCCACCCGGAGGGAGGGAACGCTGGGGAGCGACTGGGCTCCTCAGAGTTGCTGCGACAATTCGGCTTTTCAAGTACCAGGGCATCCGTCTCTTTAAATCACACAGCACTCGGGGATCTAGGGGGTATGGCTGACCCCGCCGACCAGACGCAGGCCGCTGGCGGAAGGCAAAAAGGAAAAAGAGACATTATCAAGATCTCTGGCGTCCAAGGCCCTAATACTGGGCCGCGGTGGACCTTCTGGGAAGGAGCGGCAGGAATCCTCTTTAGATTTTATCTAATAAACTGATACCAGAGTAGACTGATAAGGCGGAAGCCGGAGCTGGTCACAACATTGATCCCTAAAGGAAGGAAACTAAAGTTTGGGGTCTGGGTGCCGCACTCCAGGCTGTGCACGGGGTGACACGTGGCCCTGGGGGCGGGAGTGAGCCCTAAGGGTTTCCTGTCAAGCCTCGGGCTGGAACGTACAGCGCAGGGGGCGAGGCGGAGAGCGCTGCAGCGGGTGCAAGTGCCGGCTCTCCACCTGGTCGGCACTGGCCTGCTGGCTCGGAGAAGTCCCCGAAGGAGCGGAGGACACCCAGGCACCGCGGCCAGATCCGGGCGCACTCGGGCTCCCTTTCTCTGGGGGTCGGAGCCCCGCGCGGCTCAAGAACACCGGGCGCTGAGCTAGGGGGACGAGGGAGGGAAGGAGGGGCGAGCGGGTGGGGGCTGACTTACCTGCCCGCAGCTGTCGCTGCCTCCGTGCTGTCCCGGTGTCCCTGCTCGTGGCAACCAGCAAAGGCAACTCGGCTTTGCTAAGTTTGGCCTCGCACCTCCAGAGAAGAGGCGCGAACCGGCAAAGGAAAGGCGCGCGCGGTTCCTGAAGAGAGGTCCCCCTGAACTTGGGAAGGGCAACGCAATGAATTCTGCTCGAGAAGTTAATATTTAAAGCACCCACGCAAAAATCATAACGACTACTGAAACCTCAAATTCTCGCTTTGAAAGTCTCCTTACACCAGCCAGACGGACAATTCAGATCTACATGACTTCATCTTAAGGTCGCTAACTTCTTTCAGGAAGGGCTTTATAGCTACTGCATAAACAGGACAAATATAAATGTCTTTACTTCCAAAACATGGGGAATGAAAACTTTTACTGAAACGAAGAATAAGTGAAAGAGTATAAAAAGCCAAAAGGGAAGAAGTTTTAAACTTTAATTACAGCACGGAGAAAAGTTTTAGCAATTGGTTTCCTTAAACAGGGATAACAAACATACCAACACTCCAGCCGCCCATCGCACTTCATTTAAGTTTGGTGTAACCAAATAACCCGAACTCCCAAATAACAGTGCCCTTGGGACTCTGCCTCAAAGAGGTCGGAACTCGTGTTTCAACAACAAAAGCAAAAAACAAACTGTGGATGACGCTTGCGTTCTTTAAAACGTCATTTTGCAAAAGGACAAGGCATTGTCTCTCGACTTGAAATGGATAGAGAATAACATTAAATTTCATTTGAATCTGCGCGTCATCCTGTTGGGAAGACCACAGCGGTAGCGACAGTAGCAGCAGCAGCACCGCCACAAAGGAGGTGGGGAAAAGTGGTAAAAATGCATGAACTTTTTTCAAAGAAAAATAAAGATAAATCAAAAATAAGTTTCACAGACATGTCTTTCCTGGCTTAGGAAAGTTAATTTTTAAATGTGCTTCTGCTGTCTAAGGTGCAAAGCCGAGGCTAGGGGAGTGCGTGGCTGGAATCTGCATGCTGATAAGAGAAGGCTGATGTACTTACAGTGACAGAGGGCAGGCTGCGGGAGAAAAGCTGTTTGTGTTAGCCTGCGAGTTACCCAGGGCTGCAGTGAGAGCAGACGGGAGGAGTGGGAGTGCCAGTCTGCGTACACCTTCACCGCGTCTCATTACATCTGCCAGCCTCTCTCTCCCTCTCTCTTTCATTTCCACATTCCCTTTGTTCCTGAAAAAAAATCTACACGTCACATCAGAGTCCCCAGATGCAGTCTACACCAAAGAAAAAAAAATGAATAATTCAATCAAACTGTGCATAGTCTCTAAGGCAATAAATCTATTGCACTTAAAGAAACGAAGGGTAATTACCGCCATGGAATTAGAATAAGGCCAAAGACCCGAGATGTCGTTGAGTCTCTGGGTAAACTCCCCGGTCAAATAAAGTTTCATTTATTTAATCCTTTTGACATCTCAAATGGAAAGTCCGAGAAAGATTTTTAACTTATTTTAGAAGGATATTCACTTCTTTCTAAACACATTTTAGAAGGGAGAAAAAGGAGAGAAAAAGCCTAGGGCTTCCTACTATGCTCAAAAGGCTCCCAAAAGCAGCAGCATAGAGCGGGCACAGACACAAACCAAGACAATGTGTCCGTGGAGCCTGTCCAGGGTCCGTTTCTTCCCTACTCCACCCTCCTCCACTCCCCTCTAATCAGACGAGGGTCGCCCTCCACTCTCACCCGCCACCGCAGCTCGGCATGAGGGCAGCTGGAATCTGGGAACCTTACCTGCAGCACCAAGACTTAAGAGAAATCGCGCTTCCCTGCCACCGACACCCCATGCCATCCTCATGCACCCCTCCCAAGTCCGGTAACTATCTACTTCCATCTGCCTAAGACAAACTGTAAACGGGATTTTTTTCCCCCACGATTGAATGAAAGCTCTGTACTGTACCGACTTCTGGATTTGCCCTGGGTTGAGTTTAGGGAATGTCTGGAAAGAAAAAAGGGAGGAAAAAAGGAGGGGGCAGCTCAAGCCTTGTCCAAGTTAGTCAGAAGGCTGTGTTAGGCAGGAGAGAGCCTACGGGAGAAACAGCTGGGATGCAGACTGGCTATGGAAATCTCAGTTCTAGGAACCGTGTCCTTTCGTCCTGGAGGTAAGACTGTGTGACTGTCGCACGCTTATTCTTTCGCTGTTTGTGTGTCTCTCTTCCCCACCTCCAAGGACCCCTCCCACTCGGGTCAGCCGGTATGCACCCCGGAGATGGGAACGGCACGATGAAGCATTTTATTTTCCAGGTCTCTCCACTTATAAATTGTGGGTGTCACTGAAACGACATTAGCAAATCTTCTGCGGGCGGCAGCCACCAGACCCTCTATCCCTCCTCCGGTTGCGCACTGCTCGCAGCATCTCAGGCTGCAGAGCGATCGGGAAGCCCCAGCCCGCCGGGTCGGCAGGCCTGAGGGCTCAGGTGATGCGGAGGAGACTCGCAGCGTCCCAAACGGGTTCAGCCGAGGGTTTCCATCGCATCTCCACCTCCCACCGCCTCCGCGCTCGCGGATGCACACGCATACCTACAGAAACACACACAGACACACACAGAGATACACACACATTCTGCCATTCTTGCCGAACTCATTTAAACTCAAGTCCCTTTAACAGTCAATTCAGCCGGCTGGAGAGCAGCGGGAAAACTAGGATGATACGTGGATGAACCGCGAGGGTGCCAAACGCCGGGCTTGGCCGAGCTTTGTTTACGTGCCTAAGTCGCCACCTTGAGGTGGAGCGGAAGACTGCGCCCGGCTCCCGGCTGTCCAGACGAACCGCGCCGACGTCGGCCCCGCAGCCCTGGCGACCGCCCGGGACCGGCTGAAAGGGAAGCAAAGGGAGGGCGCCCCGCGAGCCAACCGGCAGAGCAAGGCACGGCCTGCCCTCCGAGACCCAGGCTGAGAAGAGTGAGGGCTAAAACTACACAGTAGCTGAAACCAGTAGCCGGGAACCGAGCGAAGGCGCACTCTCCTAGCAAAGTGCAAAGCTCCGGGCCAAAGAGTCTGCAGCTCCAAGGCAGGCGCTGCTGCCCCGAAACTTCAAGCACTAACTCCCAGGGCAGTGGCGCGGGGTGGAGGCAGCTTCGGAGAGGTGTAGCATCCGCTCCGGTCCTAGCTGAGGACCGAGCTCCCCTTTGCTGTGACCTCGGCTCAGCTCGGACTCCGCACTCCCCGGGGCTCCTCTCCCACTTGCTCTCCACCCTCGGGGCAGGAGACAAAGGGACTCAAGGGCGCGGCCAGACCCGAGGTCACTAGCGTTGGGCTCCCGGGCGAGTACTGCGTGAGTGAGAGGGACGCTCAGGCAACGCGGCCGCCTGCTGCGAGGGCTCGACTCTTAGCTCTATAGTAGCCCATTTCTCAGGAAATCAGTCCTTCTGCCTGTCTAACAGTGGATTCGGTAAAATAATGATTGTTAATTGTATCAGCGATTTTCAGCTTTCCCACCCCTACCTCTATTGAAGCCCTTTTTTGCACACCATTCTTCCTATATTCACGCCTTGCATTATAAGGATACCAGGCTTAAGACTCCCCTAGCTAAATGCTGAAGTAACTTGTGATTGTTCTTTGTTATGCCTGGACACTGCCTCCAAGGCATGGGGACGTCGGCAAGGCCACTCCAAGTCCATCCTCCTCCGTGAACTGCACCCCACAGGTGCCTGGGTCATTTCCCTGTGACTTGGGTGCATAGACATTGTTTAAATGTAATGCTTTACAAAAGGAGAGGAAAAATAATTTTATCTCAAGAAAAAGGACACTCAGAAACTATCTTGTGTTATATGAGGCCATAAATCTCCCCTTACTGACTCCAACTGGGGCCTTTCAGTATTTTGGTCAGCCTGATAATAATAATAATAATAATAAATGAAATAAATTAAATTTTAAAAAGAAGACCACAGCAATCCAATGCTAATAATGGACAACAGGAAATGTCTTTTCCAAGAAGAGAAGCAACAGACCCCCAAACCAGACCCCATTCCCCTGTTTCATGCCACAGCCTAGCAAATTAACATTGGATCGCTCCTCCACTCATGTGGAAAGCTGACTGTTATTGAATACAGTACTGAATTTTCCCAGGGAATCCCAATTATAGAAACACCTGTGCTAAGTAATGCTATTCTAATCCACTGTGAAAACCTTAAGTGTGTAATAGCCCTCAAATCATCTCATTTCTTAGTCGCAGTGGGGTGGGCCAACCTCATGGAAGAACATTGGACTTGTACAATGCTCCCAGAGCCTTATCTCAGAAGGGTCTTGGTTTTACTGTGCATAATTCTGGCAGTTCATCCTCTCTTAAATGGAAGGGATATACACATGAAGCCTAATGTAACTGGCAGAAACTAAACCTGGTAAAAACCTCATTTAAAGAAAAATCAAATCAAAGACCAATGACTAGAAACCGGAACACATGGCACATGTGCAGTCAGGCACGAATTCCACTATCTTGAATTCAAAATCCTAACAACATGGGAGAAGTTGTCACTATTTGGTATATATGCTTCACTTTACTAAAAATAGAATATCGATAGCAAAATATAATGAACTAAAACCACCATAAGAAGGAATGTGGTAGAAACCAGAAAATTGTAAACCTCTACCAATTACCTCAAATATACACATCAGACCTAATATTTCAAAATGCCAGACCTAATATTTTGAAATGCTATCAGAAAGAAAATTATTTATTAAAGTAATGATTGTTCCATAGCTTAAGGCTGCCAAAACTAATGCCACTAAAAGATCCAGATGAAAAGTGAATTTTTTTATCAGTCATCCAAATGTTTGTCTTACAATGAAACATAGAATTATTTTTCTAACTAAAAGTGATCTAGATAATTACATAGGTAAGCATGAATATCACAAAAACCACAGAAAGGAAAAATATGATAAATAGTTATAGGATAATTCAACCACAGAAATAAACTTTATTCACTAAAATTCAAAATATCCCACAGGATAGCATCCTTCTGAGATATCGTGTTACCTTTTCATCATCAAGTAATATTGTTAAGGCGTTTGCATTCCTTCATATGTGCCTCTCTCTGTTTAAAGAAACATTTATCCTCTTCCCAAATCTGAGGTTTACAACTCACTAAGATGACTACCACTCCATTCATTATACATTTTAGCCACACTAGAAACATTTGATAAATCATATAGATCCATTCCAATGCCTAATAAAAGACAAGCAAGGGATACAAAAATAATGCTGTAACACTGCCCTCTGATAAATATCAAACAAAACAATAATTTACTAATATTACTAGTCTTTAAAAGTTTGACAATTTATCTCAGAAATTTTATGCTTTTTGTATTATTATGTATTAGCATTGTTTTTAAAAACTGAATTTGAGTAAATTCTCTAATTTTAAAATTGGTTACTTAAAAAATCTTTCTTCCAAATCCCAGATTGCTATTTTTAAAATTTCTAAATAGAGGATTTCTTTTTTGTGTGTTGCTAAATATCACAATTACATTGAAAACTTTTGCTTCTTTTCCATATTTTTTATTCACATTTAAATATTTATTGAGTGCCTAATATGTGCAAAGCAAATAATTAAAAGTATATTAACTAAGGATCTATCTTTTGCACTTTTGTGATTTAATAAATATTAATTAAGAGCCTATTGCACATATACTGAAAATTAATTTTTACCAAATGTGCCAGCAGAAGTATTCTGTTCAATATAAGTATAATTGGTAATTACATATGATGTTAATTCATTTTATTTGGCATATACTATTTAAATTACCTCAGATAGGGCCGGCTCCGTGGCTTGGCGGTTAAGTGCGCGCGCTCTGATGCTGGCGACCCGGGTTCGGATCCCGGGCAAGCCCCGAGGCGCCACTTCTCTGTCCAGCGCGGGGCCGAGTCCCACGTGCAGCAACTAGAGGGATGTGAACCTGTGACATGCGGCTGTCTGCTGGGGCTTTGGGGGGAGGAATGAATGGATAAAATCTTTAAAAAAAAAAAAATAAATAAATAAATAAATTACCTCAGATATTTTTATTAACCAACAAGCTATACACATTTTTAAAAGTTCTTCTGACTTATCAAAAGATATATCTAAAAAATGCTTTATTTAAAAATAGACTCTGTAGTTATAAACCAATTCCAAATAACATATTTTACTTTTAAATCAGTTCTAAAAGAAACTTCAAACCATATCTTCAAATCAGTCTTTAATATAATTGCTATGCAAAATTATTCTATAACTTGCTAAGTTTTATGTCTCTAACGTATCATAATCGCACATACAATATAAAGATATTACCTACCTAAAGTCAAATAAACAAATGAAAGCTAAAAAATGTCAGTGTTCCAAGTATCTGGATGTTTGCTATTATTTAAATAACTCATTGGATTTTATTGAATTTTTAAGTTTTCCTCAGGATGTTTTGCATTAGGTTTGAATATTTTATCTATTAAATGAGGGGAAGAGGGAAGACAATAACATTGAGAATGTGCAACAATGATCACCCTCATGTTAACTCATGTCTGTGTAAGACAATAATAAATGAAAGGCTTCACTTTTCACACTTAAAGTTCTAGAATAGTAGGCTTTTGGAGAAAATATTTAAACTCAACAGCTCAATACAAAAACCTCTTTTAATTGTATACAATATGTTATCAACCTACTTTCAAAGTTGATGAAGTTTTAGTACTAAACTGAATATTAAGCAAATAAGTGTTAACTATGTTCACTAGAATTAGCATATTTCAGATTATAGTTTATAAATTTTTAAGAACATCAGCATCATGTTATGGTTGCCATAGAAACTGCAACAATATGTCATTTCAATTAATTTTATATGCAGTGATAAGGCCTAGTTCTACACCAGTTCAGTACAAGTTTGAAAAGCAAAGACTGAAAAGCGATATAAATAGCAAATAGTGAGTTCCCAATTTATACCAGTTTAGAAACTAATAAAGTACAAGCCTTTTAAAAAAGAAAAATGCACAATGCATTCTAATTGCATGAAAGGATAGCAATTTAATAAAGGTTATAAAATGTTTTAAAATGAGTACATTCTGAAAAAAAGTTTTCATTAACAATCAACTACTTCTCTTAGTATTCCATACTCTTATTACTTAGGTTTATTTGTAGGTAACAAAAAATATTGGTTATTACATATTACTTAATTATTAAATTATGGATGCTCTCTCTGTTGTCAAGAGATAGGTGCATTTGCTTTTATTATAAATTCAAAACAACTAGAGCAGAATTTTAATATTTTTAAAGTAATTATTGCAACAGATTCTTTTCATTTAGAAGGAAGACACAATGTATTACTGCAAAAGCCTCCTTAGTATATCACTGCCAGAAATATTCCATTGACATTAATGGCTCAATTATTGGAACAGAAAAAGCCTATGAAAATAAAGCATGTATTTCCTAAAGAATAAATATGGCAAGAGATTTGGAGCTCTAAACTAATCTATTCATTGGCTAACAAATACCTTTTCCTAATATTTTCTATCACTGCATATTGCAATATGGAATATGCCCAAGAAAACTCTGAAAATGATTTGAAAAGTCATGCTATATTTAAGTCTATATTTATCATGCATCTTTTTTAGGTATAATATAGCCTGTGCTGCTAATAATGTCAATTAATTACTACAAAACAATGTCCTAAAAATATCTATAAAAATATAATCCCAGAAGTAATTTTTAGAAAATAAATGAAGACAGTATGTGTGTATTTTTTAATGATAAAGAAACAATCTAAAGAAGAAAAGAGAAACATATACAACTTATTCTTCTTGATAAGATTAAGAGGATTCCTAAGAAGCACTTAAATCCTCAGTTTTACTGACAATTAACAATGAAAAACAGATGTTTACAAAGCTGTTTCGTATGCTGTCTTAAAAGACGATAAAAGATGGTTTGTGGATAGTAAGAAGGAAGAGCCAGATAACTGCTTGCCGGGTGTATATTTAAAAAGCATTTTCATTGGCTCAGTTATTGTTAATAGTGAAAGAAAACACTTTGTGCTGCACATACTGTATGACTGTGACTATAGAAAACTGCCATCATAAAGTCCTCAAAAACTCTTAAGATGTAATTTACAAAGATAATAATAACACAGAATTATTTCACTTCTCTGAATGCTACACATTTGCATACCAGGACTTGGTACAATATACTCATAATGCACATTCATAATAACAAGGACTTCTTAACGCTATAACTACAGCATAAGATCTGTGCATTAGACAATCTATCCTACCAAGTTTTACTTATTGGTGTGAAAGTGTTAATCTGAGTAAGCCAGGTGTTAGCTGTCTCCTCAATTGCAGACCAACAACATTAACTACTAGATCACCATTGTGAGAAAATATAGTGATAAAACTGAAAATCATGTGATCCTGCAAGGCAATAAAAGTATTATCTAGTATTATCTAGCTAGGATTATATTGGAAAATGTCAAATGGATATTTTAAAAGTTGTATGTCATAATCATGGGCCTATATTCCAAAAATACCCACTTAAAATATAACTGATGTTTAATGTTTGTTTTTATATTATTATTTCTTGAACCAAACACCATTCTAGGCACTTTAAAAATGTTTACTTTTTTAAATATTAGTTTGGGTATTTTTATTTTCTGAAAATACATCTCAATAATGAATCATCTTCAGGAAGCCTTTATCTTCTGCCTGCATCACAGTAACTATATATTTGGTATCCACTACAGATACTAGATAAATTCTAAATCTGGTAATTGTCCATGCTGTTTCTTGTTCTTATTCAGCAGAGAAAAAATATACCCTAATAAATAACTGAAATATGGTGCTTCTATTGCCCCGTTGGGTTATTTTCTAAATTTACTCCTGATATTTTCTATATTAGTCAAAATGGAAAATATATTTTTGAAACAAAGTGAGGAGATAGGTATAATATTGCAACAGGTACAATATGTAACAGTACCTGGATTGGCACAAACTAAGCAAAAATATCTAATTAGGAAAAATTCCTGAATATATTAAAACATTTACATTTTTTAAATTAAAATTTTGTTTAATATGAAAAATGCAACAGAAGATAATTACTTGTCCTTAAAATTTTATTAAATATTCAATAAGCCATAGGCATTTATTTATGTGAATATTATTATTGAAACTGAATGTATTTTACTGTGAAGCTTCAATTATCTTCCAGACTATAATAAAGTATAAAAAAAACTATATTCATGTATTTGACTTGATTCAATTAAAAAAGTTTTTAAAATGTAAGTTGATTATTTACATGAATGTTACACTTTATATTAGGAGCATGACACAAACACAAGGAACAAAGAAACTACCTCGAACTAGCAACATTTTGGTCCTTGATATTATTAAGTTGGTTAAAGATTGTTAAAAACATCAACAGACTTGTATTGCCCTACCCTTACATCTCAGGTTTAACGCACTATACAGCAGGGAGAAATCTGTAAAATGACTTCAGTTTTCAAAATCAATACTAATGCAAAATCTCTTATAAATTTTAAGTTTTATGAGTGAGATTCCAATGTTTTTCCTCTTGTTCTCTTTTTAAAATAGTTTTTTAGAATAACATTTTATCCTTTAATGTTTAAGAAATAATTTTGCAAAGTCAATGAGACAATTTTATCACTGATATTTTCTTGGAGCATACATTATCTGTCTGAACAAGATGATGGAGAAAATTGCAAGGACTTCCTGGTGGCAGGAAGTGGAATATACTATAATCGTCAGCAGTGAAAATCTCTTTAAGTGCAAGATATACTCAAGGTTTTCACCAACATTAAGTAATTACATTCAATACCAATAAAACTATACGTTTATGTGTGGGGGAGAGATGATCAGATATAGTTTTTATTTTCACTTTTTAATCTTTTGACTGAGAATTTCATCAATTTTGTGATTCTTCCAAATATAGGAATAGGAAAATGAAGTACCAACCCACTTTTCCTGGAATAGGGCCATATTGGTCTGATCTGGGAGAAAAGGTACAGGGCCGGCTCATCTTTTTTTTTTAATTCATTAACCTTTTTGCCATAATTTTATTTAAGCCACTTCAGTCACCACTATCACAATTTTGTGGACTTGTTCTTATTTTTAAGATATTTCCCATTGTTTCAAAAATTACTTCTGCATACCTATTAAAAATACTCTTTCCCTTTTATCATTTGACAAATTTGACCACCTGAAATGTCAGCTTTCTCATTCTGTTTTCATCTGTGTGCCTGTATTCGCAAGAGCATGCAATCTAAATTTTTTTTCTACTAAGGTGAACAATATTTTATCTTGGAAACTTAAATAAGATGTGTCCTGCAATTAGCAAACTTGTTTTTTGTCTATTTATTTGTAAATAGTATTTCACAAAGTTATACATACAACAGCTAATATTCTACTGCTCTATGGTTAAACAAGGAGTGCTCATGTACTACTTACAATTATTTTGTAGTGTCCGTAAATAAACTAAAAATCCTAAAATGAGAGAACTAAAAACAATTTATCCAAGCTACATCCAAAGGTGTAAGGTATGAATGCTAAGATCTAAGAAGAGAAAGAAAAAGAATTCATGGTATCAATTCTATGAGCATACAGTTCACAATCATCACAAGTCGTTCCAACAAATGCACTGGGAAATGCATTGAAAGAAACAGAAATGCATGGTCATTCAAATGCCACAAAAGGCAAATACAACCTAGAAGTAGTGGGAATAATATCTCAATTTTCCGGAGAGTGTAGGGTTGTATATAAACCTAGAGTTTCAGACTGTCTTAATATTACAGTTGTGTTCTCATTGACTATGCATATATAGACACTAGCCTAAATAAGAGACCAGCATATAGTTTAATTAATCAGCTTCTAAAATAATTTATACAAATCATTCAACTGCAGAATTTTTTTTCAGATTGCCAAGCTTGTAGTGCCCTTTAACACAACTATTAATAACCCTGCATTCTAAGTCATTTCTACCTCTTAAGTACTACTTCTATAATCGATATTGAAAAAACAAGAACATGTCCTTATAGCAGACATCCTAAGAATGCCTGTACACAGAGATTCCCACAAAATTCAATCAGAAAGACAGAAATATTGTCATTTCTTTTACACCTAGTGTGAAATTATCTGATGTGACTCCTTTTTTGTCCAGGGCCTGTTTTCTTTTAGGCCCTAGAAATATACATATTTTCACTTACTTAGGAAAATCACTGAAAAGAAGCATTGACAAGTAATCTTGTACATACTTTGCTTTTTACTGTTAATTAATTTTTATTTTTGTTAAAGTAATGCTTGCAAAACTTAAAAAATAAAATTTTACTAAAAAGCTTATATTATAAAACAATGGATCTCTGCCACACCCTTCCCCACGTCATTCACATGACCAAAGGCAATCACTTTCACGTCTTTTCAGTGTTTCTTTTGGTACTTAACTGCACATTTCTAACAAACGTGCTTATAAGTATATTTTAAGCTTTGTACATAAACTGCTTTTTCATTTAAAAATTTTAGTCATTACCAATTGTCTTCTTGTTTTGGCAGGTGAGTATTTAATTCTTATACATAATCCTTCCCATCCTCCCAATATAATTATGTAACAACTCTCAGCTAAATTAAGTCAATGCTTACATTATCACACAAAGTAAATTTTGTTCATGGCTGAGCCAAGTAATATACTATAAGTACATGTCATTTCTTTTATAACTTTTTTGTTTTTCCTTATTAAAAGCCTTATTTATAATCATTTACTTACTTTTCATGGACCTATCATCAGTTTTTCCACATGTTTTTGCCAATCAGTATTATTTTCCAAATTGTCAAATATATCAGGTTAAAATTTTTCTTAGAAACTATAATGGTTAATTTTTTGTGTTGACTTGGTGGGGCCACAGTGCCCAGATAATCAGTCAAACATTCTGAGTGTTTCTGTGAGGATGTTTTTGGATAAGATTAACATTTAAATTGGCAGACTTTGAGTAAAGCAAATTGCCCTCCATAATGTGGGTGAGCCTCATCCAATCAGTTGAAGACCTGAATAGAACAAAAGGATCAACCTTCCCCTGAGTAAGAGAACATTCTCCAGCAGACAGCCTTCAAACTTCAACTGGAACATCAGTCTTTCTGAGTCTCCAGCCTGATGGCCTTTGGACTAGAACTGAGGCATCATCTCTCCTAGGTCTTCAACATGCTGGCCCATCCTGCAGATTTTTGATTTGTCAGCCTCTATAATCACATGAGCTAATTCCTTATAATAAAATCTCTTCCTGTATATATACACATCTAATTGGTTCTGATTCTCTGGAGACCTCTGACTAATACAGAAACCCTGTCTTTCAGCTCAAATTCAGACTGATTGATCTCTGTGCCTTTTCATAACAGTCATCCTAGTATTTGCCTTTATGCTTTCTTATGTAGGGTCCCACGTCTTCCTTTTTCTTGGTTTACTTAATTCATTTTATTGGAGAACATTCTCTAGTAACTTCTTTAACAAAAAGGATGCATGAGAAGTAAATTTCACTTGTTGCATATCTGAAAATTGATCTCTCATGACATTCAACTGATAGTTTGATTAGGTATAGAATTCTAGGTTGAAATCATTTTCCCTCAGAATTTTGTGAGCATTGCTCCATTGTATTCTAGACATCAGTGTTGATATTGAGAAGTCTGTTTCCTGATCCTTTTGTTTTCCCTCCAGAAGCTTTGGGATCTTATCTCTATCCCTATTGTTTTAAAATTTTACAATAATGTATCTTGCTGTGGATCTTTCTTCATTCATTGTCCTGGGCACCCAGATGCTCTTTCAGTCTCAAAATTCATGCCCTTCAGTTCTGAACACTGTTCTTGTATTACTTATTTTTCTACCCTACCCCATTGTCTATTCTCCTTTCCTGGAATGCCTATTAGTCAGATATTGGAACTTCTAATATGATTCTCTAAAATGCTTACTTTTTCTTTACTTTCCATCTCTTTAATTTTATTCTACTTTCTGGGTGCTTTTGAGAAGGTTTTCTTCCCCTGATGAAAGGCCAGAGCTTCCTGAAGAAAAGATCTTTTGTCATTGCACCTCTGAGCTTTCTATTTTTAAACATGGCTGTGATGCCTAGAGTGGCAAGAACCATCTTACAATCAGGAGGCAATATGTACAAAGATGAAAAGGTAATTTAAAAATTCAAAAACAATTAGAACTGTTCCTAACACACAGCAAGTACTTCATAAATATTTGTAAAATGAATAAATATTCAATGGATAATGAAAGTGGTAGGGCAAAAAGACAGAAAGAGTCTAAGACTTTAATAACATCACCGCACTTCTATAATAGCCCTTAACTTCCAAACTCCAGATTCTTATTACATGAAGCAAGCAACTATTTTCATTGCTTAAGACACTGCAGCCAAAAACTTTCCTTACTATTACAGACCTACAACAAGTATTCAATTTGTGGTAGATAGTTTTAGCTTTATTTTAAATGTCATATTCTTTAGGTCTACTATTAGTCTCATTCTATACGTCTAATAATCGAAATTTTTATAATACTTGCAGCTCTCTTCTCTGAGTTCTCCACATCCCTCTAAAATTGTAAAGCCTGGAATTGGGCACTATTTCTAGAAAAAAATTGATCTGGGCTTTCACAAAATGTCACAATGGGAAGATTTGGTCACTGATTCCTTTTCATACAATATTCTTATTTCTGCTTTATCACACCTGTTTGTTTAACAGCTAAGTCACTTTGATAGTCATGCTTACTTTACTATATTCTGATCTCTGAATTATTTTCCTTTTCAGATTTCTTTGATTAGTTTTTAAAAACAATAAACATGATAATATTCATTATAACTAGTGGGATAATATTCCGATTATTAGGAAAAAGTTAATAAAACCAAACTTCCCATTCCCACCTTCCTGAAATAAGCAAAGTTAATAGCCTCCCCTTATTTTTCATAGCTTTCTTCACTTATATTCAAACATTTATACATATACGTATATTGAATATATATACATATATTCTATGATATTTGTTAGAAAAATGAAATAATGCTCTTTACATAACTTTGCAATTTGCTTTCACAACACTGCATAGATATTCCTTCAGATTTAGATCAAATGCATTCTATTAATAGGTGCATATATTATGGTTGGGTATACTTACAATTATTTATAACCCTGCCACTATTAATAGTCACTCAAATTATTTGCAATTTTTTATTACCATAAAAAGCTGCAGTAAATATCCTTTATTATTGTTGGTTTTTTTGTTCTAAGTTTTATTTCTAAAAGTGAGCTGTTAGGTTTTTAAAAAGTGTATATTTTAATTTAATAGATACTATCTGATAACTTTCAAAAAAGTCTTACTAATTCACTCGCCCATTAGCAACATATAAGAACATGCCCATTTTCCCTCATCCTTCTCAGCACTGAATATTATCACTCTTTTTTGTTTCTGTCAATCTGATGACAAAGAGATTATCATTGATGTTTAATTTCATTTCTCTGATTATCTTTTCATGTTTATTGGCTATTTATATTTTCTCTTCTATAAACTGATTATTTGTATCCTATGGTAGACACTGTCAATTGCCTACTCATTAGCCACCTCCACCTTATAAAAAGAAAAATATTTTTCAATATTGGGAATCCATATGATTCATATACACATCCTCAGCTCCAATAGATGGATTAGTCTAAGACAATTCATTCACTCCTTCATTCATTTATTCATTCAATAAATATTTACTGAGCACCTACTGCATGCCACAATGAGCAAAGTTCTCCCTGCCTGCATAGAGTTTATATTCTAGAGTGGAAAGATACATAGACCAATAAATAAATACATAATATGTCAGGATATGGTAAAAGCTATATAAAGAAAAAATCAGTTTAAGAACAAGCTAGGGATAAGAATGAAGGTGGTTAATATTTTATATAACGTAGTCAAGAAAGCCCTCTCTGGTGACAAATAACGCTATACCACTTCACAGATAATACAGGTACCCTATAACAGAGTATTCCCAATTTCTCCCTGCTGTCCTTTATAACAGTGCTGTCATTCACTTCACTTACCCATAAGCTACAATCACTCAATACATTGTTGTTATAATTTTAAATGAACAGTTATGTATGAGATCAACTAAGAATGAGAGAAGTAAAAGGTTTTATTTTACCTTCATTTATTCCTTCTCTAACAGTCTTTCTTTCTTTATGTAGATCTGAGTTTCTGACTATTTTCCTTCTCTCTGAAGAATGTCTTTTAACATGTCTTGCAAGGCAGGTGTACTGGCAACAAATTCCCTAAATTTTTGATTATCTGAGAAAGTCTTTATTTCTCTTCCACTTTTAAAGGATAATTTTGCTGAATACAGAATTCTAGATTGGTGAGGGGTTTTCTTTCAACACTTTAAATATTTCACTCTACTCTTGTTTGTGTGGTTTGTGAAGAGAAGCCCAATATTATTCTTATTCTAGTTCCTCTACAGGTAAGGTGGTTTTTCCCTCTGGTTTTTTTCAAGATTTCCTCTTTCTCTTGGGTTTTCTGCAGTTATATCCCTCATGAACAAAGACACAAAAATCCTTAACAAAATATTAGTAAATCAAATCCAACAATATATAAAAAGGATAGTAATAACAAAGTAGGAATTCAAGTTTTATTTAACATTCAAAATCAATGATATTCACCATATTAACAGAATAAAGGAGGAAAAAATTATATCATTTTAACAGATGCCAAAAAAGCATTGATCAAAATGCAACAGAAATTCATGATTTAAAAAAATTCTTAAGAAACTAGAAATAGAAAGAAACTGCTTTAATTTTATAAAAGACATCTAAGGGGTCCGGGGTGGATAGCTACAACTAACATCATACTTAATAGTGAAATACTGAATGAAGATCAGCAAGAAGGCAATGATGCTCAGACTTACCACTTCTATTCAACATTGCACTGAAGGTCCTACCCATTGCACTACGGCAAGAAGAGGAAATAGAAAGCAAAAAGACTAGAAAACCAAAATTAAAACACTCTCTCTTTGGAGATGTTATGACGATATTTTTTAAAAGCTTAAGAAATCTACCAATCATGAGAACTAATAAGTAAATTTATCAAGGTCACAGGATACAAGGTTAATGTTTAAAAATTAGTGCATGTGTATAGATTAGCAGCAAACAATTGGAAAATGAGGTTAACACTAACTATGCTTGTTAAATTTCTTCCAGTTACGGTTTCATAATTTCTGATCTTTTTGCTGTGCTTTCTTTGATCTCTTTGGACATCATAAACATACTCACTTTAAAGCCTTTATCAGACTCTTACAAAACTCAATTTAATATGCAATACATTTATATTTTCATTGTTGATTTTTGTTGATTTCAGATGTCTGCCTTAACTTTTTTTCGTATGTTTTAGACTTTAGTTTGTAATCTTATTTTATGTAGAAATTTCAATTTTGTTTTCTCCTCTCTCTCTTTTTACTCCTCATTTTAGTTAATATATTTATAGTTACATCCATCTAACCCCTCAGTCCCCAGTTCAGAACCAGATCATGCAACAGTGGTTTGGAGTCCTTGCCATAATGATAAAGGAGCTATCACAAGTCAGCTAATAAAATCAATTTCAGGGAAGAAAGACTTGATTTAGTTCCTGATTAAACTATGACCTAAAGCAGCAATAGGCAGCAAATTTTATAGCCTCCTGTCATAAGTAGCAGATCACAAAATTAGCCCCTGAGAAGTTTCAGAGTTCTTTGTGTGCCACTTATATATTCTGAATACTAATATTTATCAGTTTCACATGTGGAAAATAATCTCTTGATTTATTTGTTTCCTTATTATTGAGCTTTCAGAGTTCCTCATGTGTTCTAGATACAAGTCTTTTAATATCATGTAGCTTTGGAAGTATTTTACCCAATTTGTGGTTTGCCTTTCTCTTTTCTTGACTGTGTCTTTTGAAGAACAGAAGTTTCGTTTGTTTGTTTGTTTTGTTTTGGTGAGGAAGATTGTCCCTGAGCTAATGTCTGTGCCAGTCTTCCTCTATTTTTTTTTTCTTTTTTTTTGTATGTGGAATGCCACCACAGCATGGCTTGATGAGCGGTGTGTAGGTCCGCGCCTGGGATCCCAACCACCGAACCCCGGGCCACTGAAGCAGAGCACCCAAACTCAACCACTATGCCACTGGGCTGGGCCTTTGAGGAGCAAAACTTTTTAATTGGGTGAAGTCCGATTCATCATTTTTTTCTTTTACGCTTATTGTGTCATATCTAAAAAATATTTGTCTAAACAAAGCTCACAAGATTTTTCCCCTGTTTTCTTGTAGAAGCATACTAGTTTTAGGTTTTACATTTAGGTCTCTGATCCATTTTGAGTTAATTTTTGTATATGGGGTTAAAGTATTGTTCAAGGTTCATTTTGTTGTTTCTCTTTTCTCTCCCCCCACTCCACCCCTGCATATGGAAGTTCAATTGCTCCACATCATTGGTTAAAAGACTTTTTCCATTGAATTACCTTTACTCCTTTGTTGAAAATCAATTGCCATATATGTGTAGGTCTATTTCTGGACTCTCTATTCTGTTCCACTGATGAATGTGCTCAGCCTGCCAATACCAGAACATGTAGAGTACTGTAGCTTTAGTGTAAATCCTCCAAATCTGTTCTTCTTTTCAAAAATTTTGACCATTCTGTTTCCTTTATTTTTCCATATAAATGCTAGAATCAGCTTGTCAATTTCTACAAAAAGTCCTGCTGAACTTTTACTGGGATTGCATTGAATCTATAGATCAATCTGGGGAAAACTGATATATTCATGGTATTGAGTCTTCCAATTCATGAACACAGTACATCTCTCTGTTTCTTTAGATCTTCTTTGGTTTCTCTCATCAGTGTATTGCACTTTTCAGCATACAAATCTTGTGAATATTTTTGTTAGATTTTTACCTACAAATTTCATATTTTCTGGTACTATTGTGATACTTTTTTAGTCAAATTTCCAATTTTTCATTGCACAGTTGTTCATTTTTCATTGAACAATTTCCATCGTTCATTGTACTTAGAAATATAATTGATTTTTGTATATTTTATCCTATAATCTTGCTAAAATTATGTATTAGTTCTACTAGCTTTTTGTAGATCCTTTGAGATTATCTCTGTAGACAATCACATCATCTGAGACTAGAGACAGATTATTTTTTCCTTTCTAACCCATATGCCTTTTATTTCTTTTTCTTGCCTAATTGCAAGAGAAGTCATCTTACTCCTAGACATGACATATATCTCCATTTATTTCAGCGTTCCCTAATGTCATTTGGGGTTAAGATTGGCTACTTGTGCAACAAATCCTTTTGTTCTGGACCATCGAACCCTATTACATTTCCCAGCCTCCTTTGCTCTTAGGAGTGGCCAACATGATGGAATCCTAGTCAATGGGATTGGAGCAAAAGTAATGCATGCCATTTCCACTCCTAGTCCATAGGAGTTGCTAGCTCCTAGCCCTATCAACTTTTCTTGCATGATCCTCCATGTTTGTTTATTATAGCAACTTTGGAAGACACATGTTAAATATGGCAGAGCCAAAATAATAGAAGGACCCTGAGCACCTAAATCTCTACTTGGTGGAAAGCCATCCACTAATCCAGAATACCTCTTTTGGATTACCCTGAGAAAGAAATAAACATCTACTGTGCTAAACCACTGGCAAGTGAAGTTTATCTGTTAAACCAGCGTGACCCTAACTAATACATTATCCAATAGTTTCATAATATTATCCTCAAAGTTTCTTGCATATCTTCTGTTAGATGTATTCTTAGGTATTTATATTTTTTTGCTGTTATAATTGGTCTTTTGTTGCATTTTCTAATGCTTTCCTGCTAGTTTATAAATATACAATTATTTTCCTAATTTTGTATCTAACAATATTGATAAATTTTCTTATTAATTCTAATAATGTATCTGTAGATTAATTTTGGTTTTTAAAGTAGATACTCATATTATCCACAAGGATTATTTTAAATCTTAGTTCTTTTCCTGTCTATACCACACAAGCTAGACTCTGAATTACAATAGAAATATATAAAAGAGGTAATAGAGAGCATCTAAGTCTTATTCTTGATTATAAAGGGAACGCTTCTACTGTTGCAAAATTAAATGTGATCTTTTTTTTTTTTTTAAAGATTTTATTTATTCATTTTTCCCCCCAAAGCCCCAGTAGATAGTTGTATGTCATAGGTTCACATCCTTCTAGTTGCTGCACGTGGGACTCGGCCTCGCGTTGGACGGAAAAGTGGCGCCTTGGGGCTTGCCCAGGATCCGAACCCGGGCCGCCAGCATCAGAGCGCGCGCACTTAACCGCTAAGCCACGGAGCCGGCCCAAATGTGATCTTTAAAGTAAGGTTTTTGGTAGTATCCTATATCATAAGGAAATCCTCTTCTACTCCAGATTTGTTAAGAGTTTTTTTTTAATTGTAAGTGGATTTAGAATTTTATCATACAATTTTTTGCTATTTATAGAGATGCTCATGAGGTCTTTCTCCTTTAATCTTTCGTTGTGTTGAACTATTGGAGCACAAACTGCTAGTTGTCATCCTGTATCATTCTTCCATCTTTCCTTTAGGAAACAGGACCACTTTTAGTTTTAGCAGGGCACTTGATTGTTCAACTAAGCCAAAAAGGTGAGAAGATTTTCTTGATAAAAAAATTCATGTTCCCTAAGCTCAGGATTCCTCTCCTATACTGCAACCTACTGTATGTGCGAGCATCACCTGGCCTCCATCATGTCACCCTGTTGGAATTTGGGCTTGGGACACCAACACAAGAAAATGGTGATATTTTAGCTACTGCTGTTGCTGGGAGTAATAAACTGTTTTTTGTCTCTGATCTAGGAGTTTTAAATATTCTGCCAGTATCCATAAAACTGTGACAGGCTAACTTGTTCACTTGCAAGCAAAGTAAAATATCAGATTCTTCATAGCTCTTACCAATCCTCTAAGAGATTTCACTATTAAACACCCATACATTAGATGTTTTAAAATTTCCAAACATAATTTTTTTCTAGTTATATTTTTCTTACTGATTTCTAACTTAATTACATTGGGATCAGAAAATGAAGTATTACTTTGAAATTCGTTAACTTTGCCTTCTGACCTAGTATATGTCCAATTTTGAAATATATTCCATTTATATTTAAAAAGAATAAATATTA
Source organism: Ceratotherium simum simum (assembly GCF_057802395.1). Lineage (NCBI taxonomy): Eukaryota > Metazoa > Chordata > Mammalia > Perissodactyla > Rhinocerotidae > Ceratotherium > Ceratotherium simum. The sequence goes on along the minus strand of NC_141906.1, from coordinate 13,666,323 downwards.
TCCAGTTGTTGGGTAGAACATATATTGATTGAATTGGACCTGTTAATTGTGCTCTTCACATTTCCTGTATAATTACTACATTTGGTCTGCTTGATAAATTACTGAAAGAGGTGTGTTAAAATCATTTGCAGTTTCTCCTTTAAGCTGTGTATTTTGCACTTATACGTGTTGAAGCCGTGCTTTTAGATGGGTAGATGTTTAAGATAGTAATATCTTATTAGTGTTTTATCCTGTTTTTTTTTTTATTACACAGTTACTCTCTTTATCTCTACTAATTATTATTGCTTTAACTTATTTCATCTATTAATACAGTTACATTGTGTTTCTTTCTGATAGTATTTGCCTGGTATATTTTTAAACATTCTCCATTTTTTTCAGCCTGTGTCCTTGTGTTGTATAAATATCTCTTAAAAATCCAACATAGATAGCTGAGATTTTCTTTTTCTTTTTTTAATGAGGTAGAAAAATATGTGCCTTTTAAGTGATGAGTTTAATACATTTATATTTAATGTGATTATCATATATTTGTATTTTTTTGTACAATCACATTTTGTGTTTTCTATTTGTCCTGCTTTTTCTGATTCTTCTTTTTTTCTCTCATTCTTTTCTTTCTTTGTTTTAGATTCATTGAGTTACTGTCTGTTTTTTCTCATTCCATTCTACCTCCTCTACCAGTTTGGAAGTTTGTATCAATTAGGATTGGTACTAGGTACTAATAAACTTTCTAGTATAAAAAAAAATCACAAGATAATAGTGGCTAAAACAAGATAGAAATTTATTTCTCTTTCATTTAAAAGATGTCCAGAGATAGTTAATCCAGAGCTGCTATAGATGCTCCAATATCATCAAGAGCTCACATTCCTTCTATATTTCTGCACAATCATCCCAGGCCATGGCTTGCATACTTAACAGCCACTCTCTTGGTCCAAGATTGTCTAAGATGGCTGCTGAAGATGCAGCTATGACATCTACATTGCATCCAGCAGAAGAAAGAGAAGGAGGACAAAAGGGCCCATCTCCCACCTAAGAAAATTCGTTTTGAGAAATCTTTCTGGAAGTTCCATACTACACTTCTGCTTATATAGCTGAACTTAGTCACATAACTAGACCTAGCATGGGAAGCCAGGAAATGTAGTCTTCTGACTGAAGACACTAACACCCTAAATGAAACCGAGGTTCTGCAACTAAGGCACAATGGACATTTGCCTGTCCCATGAAGTTATACATTCTATTCTATCCATTTTGTGATTAACATATAAAATCTAAATGAAATTAATATATTTTATGCTTCTCTAAAACAATACATGGACTTAAAGCATGTTAACTCTGATCAACTCCACCTAACTTTTAAGCTATTTTGTCCAATATTCTAATTCTATATAGTTTCTTATCTCTATAGCTTATATATTATTGTTGTTGTTTACACTTAGTATTTATTTAGATTGATCCACATTTTAATCAATTTCTTGCTCGCTATTTCTTGCAGTACAGACATTTCATCTTACATCAGTTTCCCTCTACTTGAAGTGAATACCTTAAAATTTCCTTTGGCAAGGGTCTGCTAGTTACAAACTTGCTCATTTTTATTTGCCTGAAAGATATTTTCTTCTTGTCCTTGCTCTTTAAAGATACTTTCATTGGATGTGGAAATTTATATTTACGATCATTGTCAAAGATAATCTATCTCCCGTCGTCTTCTGTCCCTGATGATAAAACAGCTGTTAGTCTAACTGTTGTTCTTTATAGCTAATCTATCTTTCTCAAATGCTGCCCTTAAGATCTTTTTTGTCTTTTATGCTTTGCAGCTTCACTATAGTGTGTCCAATTATGGATATATTTTTATTCAATTCCATTAGGATTTGATAAATTTCCTGAGTCTATATATTGGTGTCTCTCACTAATTCTGGAAACTCCTCTTCAAATAGTACCTCTGTCCAATTCTCTCTCTCTCTCTCCTCATCTGAATCCACAATTGGATTTACATTCGGTTTTCATATTTTGTTCTCTATGTCTCTTAACCACTCTTTCATGTTTTCCATCCCTTTCTCTCTCTGGGCTATGATCTAGAAAACTTCTTCAGCTTTATCTTCTACCTGTGTCTAGTTGAATTTTAAATTTAAGTATTATAATTTTGTTTCCATAATTTTGGTTCTTTTTCATGTCAGTGAGGTCATCTTTTATTGTATCTTGTTCTTTATTCAGATTTTAATCTATCCTTTATTTTGTTAAGCATAAAATATACCTACTTTATATTCTGTGCCTAATGAGTCCAATATCTAAAATATTATCAGGTCTGATTCACTTCTCTATTATTCCTACTGGATCTTGCTTGTAGTGCTTTGTTTCTCTGTGGGTTTGTGATTTTGTTTCCTTGAGCTGTTATTTCTTGGCTTAATTTGCTTTTTTCAGATGATACTGGTTGTGCCACAAACTGGCATAATTTGGGCCACAAACAACACAAAAGCCAGATTCTGTCATTAAGACAGAGAGTATAGACGTAGTTGCCAGGGACTGGAGGGAGGAGAGAATGGGGAGTTATTGTTTGTTGGTATAGAGTTTCACTCTTACAAGATGAAAAGAGTTATGGGGATTGATGGTGGTGATGGTTGCTCAACTATGTGAAAGTATTTAATGCCACTGAACTGTACACTTAAAAATGGTAAGATGGTAAATTTTATGTTATGTGTATTTTACCACAATAAAAAAATTTACTCAAAATGGATCATAGATGTAATTATAAGAGCTAAAACAATGAAACTCAAAGAAAATACAGCTGTAAATATTAATGACCTTGGATTAGGCAATGTTTTCTTAGATATGACACCAAAAACATAAGCCACAAAAAAATGAATAAATACAGACAAACTGGACTTCATCAAAATCAAAAACTATGTGCTTCAAAGACATCATCAAGAAAATGAAAATATAATGCACAAAATGGAAGAAAATATTTGTAAATCATATATCTGATAAGGGACTTGTATCCAGAATATATAAAGAATTCTTACAACTCACAATAAAAAGACAAATAACCCAATTTTATGAATGGCAAAGAATTTGAAGAGACATTTCTCCAAATAAGATATGCAAATGACCAACAAGCATGTAAAAGAAATGCTTAACATAATTAGTTATTAGCAAAACACAAATAAAACACAATGTGATGCCACTTCACACATACCATGATGGCTACATCCAAAAGGATGGACAATATCAATTGTTGGTGAAGATTGGAGACATTGAATTTTCAAACCCTCAGAGCTGGAAGCTCAGTGCAGACTAGTCTGAGAATTAAAAACTCCAAGGGAACCCAGTCATGGTATGCCCCCACAGTTTTGTGTTTTACCTCCAGGAGCGTGACCAGGTTCATGGTAAATATCAGACAAAAATCCCATTGTACTTCTAGCAGGGAGATCGGAAAGGAAACTTTGGGAAATATGCCAGAGCACTCTGTTCCTCTTAAAAAGGCCTGCCCTCGGGAGAAATTAGTTAACCAGAGCCCAACCTGCTAGTGTATTATCAGAGCCTAACTGACTCGAAGGAAAGGAAATGCCCAACTCTACTCAGCTCTATCCTTCCATGTGAGAGAAGGGAAATACCCAACTCCAGCCCACTTTAGCCACCCTGTCCCACTTAAGAGAGGAGAAAAAAACAGATAAATATTCATGAAATTCACCATCCAGAGGCATAGGCTCACTAAAAAACTGAGACCTGGGAGAGATGTCAGCATCACAGCAGAGTAAGTTGTTCCCTTTGTCTCTCCCCTCTAAGTTACAACTAAATGGACATTCATTAACCGGCAGAGGATTCCCTGCACGGCACAACAAGATGTCTGAGAGATTCACACAGCCGTGCATCTGAAGGTGAGTGGACTGGATCCCTGGGAGGTGGTGGAACTAGGTGAGCACACCCCTCCCCCACCCCAGCAGCAGAAAACGAATCCTCACACAGTGGCCAGCATGTCTGTAAGAGGAAGCAGGGGCAGCTGGGCCCAAGCAAATGCTTTTGGAGTTGTAGCCCAGCCTGCGGGAGTGCCCACTCCCTGGGTGGGGGTGCCATGTTGGCCCTGCCGGTGGGAACACTTTACACCAAGTGGTGGCAGCTTAGCCCCTGTAAAGGTGCCCACCCACCAAGCACACTGCAGGCAAGAAGGTACCCTGCCCACTCAGAAGTTGCCCCGCTGGCAGAGCACAGCAGCCCACAGGACCCACCAAATGGTGGCTCAGCCCCAACGTGGGTGCCCCTCCTGCCTAGCACAGTGCAGGTGAGGAGGCACCCCGAAAGTTCAGAAGATGCCCTGCCCAAAGAGCACAGCAGCCTGCAGGACCTACTGAGTGGTGGCTCAGCTCCCACATAGGCATCCCTCCAGCCTACGGCAGCACGGCAGCAGATCAGCCAGTCCCCGGTTGAGCACAGCTGTCCTACTCACTTGAGAGCAACCCATCAGTGGAGTACTGATGCCCTGCCTATGGTACATGACCCGCCCACTCAGTGCAGAGGCCCTGCCCACATGAGCACAACCTGCAGAGCAGCTTCGACCAGACCCACAAACACAGAGCAGCCCCACCTGCACAATTTCCAGCAGACGGAGTGGAATCAGAAAACATAGCTCCTTCTCCCCTCAGAGGAGGCAGGTGGAATCTGTGACCTTGATACTACCACAAATGTGCTGGCAAAGGATTAATTCATCAAACATCATGAAGAACTACAGTAACACTTCAGAGAAAAAGGAAAATGACAAGTCTCCAGAAAGCAACCCTGAAGTCAGAAATTTACAGTCTAAATAACAGAGAATTCAAAATAGTTGTCATAAAGAAACTCAACGAGTTAAAAGAAAACTCAGAATGACAGTTCAATGAGCTCAGGAACAAAATTAATGAGCAGAAGAAATACTTCACCAAAGAGATTGAAACTCTAGAAAAAGATGAAACAGAAATTCTGGATATGAAGAACACAAGCAATAAGATAAAAAATAATCCTAAAACTATAAAAAATAGAGCTGATGTTATGGAGGACAGAATTAGTGAGAGGACAGGAATATAGAAATGCTTCGAGTAGAGAAGGATAGAGAACTAAGATTTTTTTAAAAATTAAGAAATTCTTCGAGAAATATCCCACTCAATCAGGAAAAGCAATATAAGGATTACAGGTATTCCAGAGGGAGAAGAGAGGGAGCGAGGAGCAGAGAGTGGTTGAAAGAAATAATAGCTGAAAACTTCCCAAATGTGGGCAAGGAACTGGACTTACAAGGACATGAAGCCAATAGAACTCCTAATCACATCAATGCAAAAGAAGACCTTCTCCAAGGCATATAACATTAAAACTGGCAAAAGTCAATGACAAAGAAAAAATTATTAAGGGCAGCAAGGCAGAAGAAAATAACATAGAAAGGGACCCCTATCAGACTTTCGGCGGATTTCTCAGCAGATATCTTACAGACTAGGAGAGAATGGAATGATATATTCAAAATACTGAAAGACAAAAATTTTCACCCAAGAATACTCTATCCAATGTAACTAGCCCTGTGATACAATGGAGAAATAAAATCTTTCCCAGATAAACAAAAACTGAGGGAATTCATCACCACTAGACCTCCCTTACAAGAAATGATGAAGGAAGCCGTCCTACCTGTAACAAAAAGGCAAAGGTTTACAAAGCTTTGAGCTAGGAGATAAATAGACAGACAAAATCAGAAAATTTCAGCTCTCTATCAGAACACATTAGCAAACACTTAATTATAACATTAAAGATAAAGGGAGGGCTGGCCCCATGGCTTAGCGGTTAAGAGTGCGAGCTCTGCTACTGGCGGCCTGGGTTCGGATCCCGGGCGCGCACCGACGCACCGCTTCTCCGGCCATGCTGAGGCCACGTCCCACATACAGCAACTAAAAGGATGTGCAACTATGACATACAACTATCTACTGGGGCTTTGGGGGAAAAAAAGGAGGAGGATTGGCAATAGATGTTAGCTCAGAGCTGGTCTTCCTCAGCAAAAAGAGGAGGATGAGCATGGATGTTACCTCAGGGCTGATCTTCCTCACAAAAAAATACATTAAAAAAATAAAGATAAAGGGAAAGAAAGCATCAAAAATAATTATAAACACTTCAATTTAGTCACCAACTCACAACACAAAAAAGAATAATTTGTGACAACAATAACTTAGAAGGGGAAGAGGAAAGAGATGGAACCTGCTTAGGCTAATGGATATAAGAGGCTATCGGAAAATGGACTATCTCATTTACGAGATCTTTCATAAAAACTTCATGGTAACCACTAAAACAAAAAATCAGAGCAGGGTCACAAATCATAAATAAAGATAAAACCATCACAAAAAACCACCAAACTGAAAATGCAGTCAGAATTACAAGGGAAAAGAAACAATGGAAAAATAGAACATCTGGAAAACAAGAGATAAAATGTCAGTATTAAGCCCTCATACATCAATAATCATGCTAAATGTAAATGGATTGAATTCTCGAATCAAACGACACAGAGTGGCTGGATGGATTAAAACACAAGACCCAACAATATGCTGCTTCCAGGAAACACATTGCAGCTGTAAAGACAAACATGTGCTCAGAGTGAAGGGATGGGAGACGATACTCCAAGTAAATGGCAAGCAAAAGAAAGCAGGTGTTGCCATACTTATATCAGACAAAGCAGACTTCAAGATAAAAAAGACAATGAGAGACAAAGAGGGGCAGTACATAATGATAAAAAGGACATTCCACCAAGAGGACATAACTTATGAATATATATGCACCTAACACAGGAGCATCAAAGTATATAAAGCAACAACTAACAGATCTAAAGGGAGAAATTAACAGCAACACAATAATAGTAGGGGACCTCAACACCCCACTTACATCAACGGATAGATCATCCAGACAGAAAGTCAACAAGGAAATAGTGGCCTTAAATGAAACACTAGACCAGATGGACTTAATAGATATACAGAGAACATTCTATCCAAAAATATTCCATTCCAAAGACCTATCCACTGAAAATTATAAGACATTATTGAAAGAATACACATTCTTCTCAAGTACACATGGAACATTCCCAAAGATAGACCATATGTTGGGAAATAAGGCAAACCTCAATAAATTTAAGAATACTGAAATCACATCAAGCATCTTTTCCAAGCATAATGCTATGAAACTAGAAATCAACAACAAGAAAAAACCGGGAAAGGCACACATATGTGGAGATTAAAAAACATGTGGCTGAACAACCATTGGATCAATGAAGAAATCAAAGGAGAAATCAAAACATACCTGGAGACAAATGAGAATGAAAACACAACATACCAACTCTTATGAGATGCAGCAAAAGCGGTGCTAAGAGAGAATTTTATAGCAATATAGGCTTACCTCAACAAACAAGAAAAATTTCAAATAAATAATCTTAAACTATATCTAACAGAACTAGAAAAAGAAGAACAAACAAAGCCCAAAGTCAGCAGAAGGAGGGAAAAAATAAAAATTATAGCAGAAACAAATGAAATAAAGACTAAAAAAAAATAGAAAGGATCAATGAAACTAAGAGCTGGTTCTTTGAGAAGATAAAACAAAATTGACAAACCCTAAGCCAGACTCACTGAGAAAAGAAGAGAGAAGGCTCAAATAAATAAAATTAAAAATGAAAGAGGAGAAATTACAATGGATACCAGAGAAATACAAAGGATCATAAGAGAATACTATGAAAAACTATATGCCAATGAATTGGATAATCTAGAAGAAATGGATAAATTCTTAGACTCATACAACCTCCCAAAACTGAATCAAGAAGAAATAGAGAATCTGAATAGACCAATCACAAGTAAAGAGATAGAAACAGTAATCAAAAACCTCCCAAAAAACAAAAGTCTAGGACCAGATGGCTTCTCTGGAGAATTCTACCAAACATTCAAAGAAGAGTTAATACCTATCCTTCTCAAACTATTCCAAAAAATTGAAGAAGATGGAATGATTCCTAACTCACTCTATGAGGCCAACATTACCCTGATACCAAAACCAGGCAAGGACAACACAAAGAAGGAAAATTACAGGCCAATATCTCTGATGAACATAGATGCAAAAACCCTCAACAAAATATTGGCAAATTGAATACAGCAATACATTAAAAGGATCATATACCATGACCAAGTGAGATCTATACCAGGAACACAGGGATGGTTCAACATCTGCAAATCAACCACTGTGATACACCACATTAACAAAATGATGAATAAAAATCACATGATCATCTCAATAGATGCAGAGAAAGCATTTGACAAGATCCAACATCCATTTATGGTAAAAACCCTCAATAAAATGGGCATAGAAGGAAAGTATCTCAACATAATAAAGGCCATATATGACAAACCCACAGCTAACATCATACTTAACGGTGAAAAACTGAAAGCCATCCTTCTCAGAACAGGAACAAGGCAAAGATGCCCACACTCACCACTCCTATTCAACATAGTACTGGAGGTTTTGGCCAGAGCAATTAGGCAAGAAAAAGAAATAAAAGGTATCCAAATTGGAAAGGAAGAAGTAAAACTCTCACTGTTTTCAGATGACATGATTCTACATATTAAAAATCCTAAACAAACCACCAGAAAACTATTAGAAACAATCAACAACTATAGCAAAGTGGCAGGGTACAAAATCAACCTACAAAAATCAGTTATATTTCTATACACTAATAACAAACTAGCAGAAAGAGAAGTCAAGAATATAATCCCATTTAAAATCACAACAAAAGGAATAAAATATCTAGGAATAAATTTAACTAAGAAGGTGAAAGACCAATCCACTGAAAATTATGACATTATTGAAAGAAATTGAAGAAGACATAAAGAAATGGAAAGATACTCCATGCTCATGGATTGGAAGAATAAACATAGTTAAAATTTCCATGTTACCTAAAGCAATCTACAGAGTCAATGCAATCCCAATGACATTCTTCATGGAAATAGAACAAAGAATCCTAAAATTTATGTGGAACAACAAAAGACCCCAAATAGCCAAAGCAATCCTGAGAAAAAAAGAACAAAGCTGGAGGCATCACAATCTCTGACTTCAAAATATACTACAAAGCTATGGTAATCAAAACAGCATGGTACTGGCACAAAAAGAGACACACAGATCAATGGAACAGAATTGAAAGCCCAGAAATAAAACCACACATCTATGGACAGCTAATCTTTGACAATGGAGCCAAGAACATACAATGGAGAAAGGAAAGTCTCCTCAGTAAATGGTACTGGGGAAACAGGACAGCCACATGCAAAAGAATGAAAGTAGACCATTATCTTATGCCATACACAAAAATTAACTCAAAATGGATTAAAGAGTTGAATGTAAGACCTGAAACCATAAACTTCCTAGAAGAAAACATAGGCAGTATACCCTTTGACATTGGCCTTAGCAGCATCTACTCAGGCAAGGGAAACAAAAGAAAAAATAAACAAATGAGACTACATCAGACTATAAACTTCTGCAAAGTAAAGGAAACCATTAACAAAATGAAAAGACAACCCACCAACTGGGAGAAAATATTTGAAAATCGTATATCCAACAAGGGATTAATTTCCAAAATATTGTTGCCCTTGTTCTTGGTTCCTATTTTTGCTTTTTACTCTTTTTCTGACTCTTGTGGTTTTAATCAAGAATTTTGTATGATTCCATTTTCTCTCCTCTCATAGCATATCAGTTATATTTGTTTTTTTTTTTTAACTGTTTTTAATGGTTGCCCTAGAGTTTGCAATATACATTACCAACTAATCCAAGTCCACTTTCAAATAACACTATATCACTTCACAGGTAGTGTGAGTACTTCATAATAACAAAATAACCATAATTCCTCCCACCCATCTCTTGTATCATTACTGTCATTCATTTCAATTATATATAAGCATATATATGTACATATGACATCTACATAAACATACGTAATCAAATACATTGTTGCTATTATTATTTTGAACAAAATGTTATTTATTAGATTAGGAGTAAGAAAAATAAAAGTTTTTATTTTACCTTCACTTACTCCTTCTTGGATGCTCTTCCTTTTTTTATGTAAATCTGAGTTTCTAACCTATATTATTTTCCTTCTCTCTGAAGAACTTCTTTTAACACATCTTGCAAGGCAGGTCTACTGGCAACAAATTCCCTCAATTTTTGTTTGTCTGAGAAAGTCTTTTTTTTTTTTTTTTTTTGTGAGGAGGATCAGCCCTGAGCTAACATCCAATGCCAATCCTCCTCTTTTATTGCTAAGAAAGACTGGCCCTGAGCTAACATCTGTGCCCATCTTCCTCTACTTTATATGGGACGCCACCACAGCATGGCTTGACAAGCAGTGCGTCGGTGTGCACTCGGGATCCGAACCGGCAAACCCCAGGCCGCTGCAGCGGAGCATGCACACCCAACCACTTGCGCCACCATGCCGGACCCAGAGAAAGTCTTTATTTCTCCTTTATTTTTGAAGGAAAATTTCTCAGGGTACAGAATTCTAGATTGGTGGGCTTTTTCTCTTAACACTTTAAATACATCATTCCATTCTCTTCTTGCTTGCATGAGTTCTGAGAAGTGGGATGTAATTCTTATCTTTGTTCCTCTGTAGGTAGGGTGTTTTTTCCCCTGGCTTCTTTAAAAATTCTCTGGATTTTTTCTTTATCTTTGATTTTCTGCAGTTTGAAAATGATATGACTAGGCATGGGTTTTTTTGTTTTTGTTTTTTTGTATTTATCCTGCTTGATATTCTCTGAGCTTCCTGGATCTGTGGTTTGATGTCTGACATTAATTTGGGGAAATTATTGGTCACTATGGTTTCAAATATTTCTTCTGTTCCTTTCTCTGTTTCTTCTCCTTCTGGTATTCCTATTACACATATGTTACACCTTTTGTAGCTGTTCCACAGTCCTTGGATATTCTTTTCCGGTTTTTTTTTTTTTTCCAGTCTTTTTTCTCTTTGATTTTCAGTTTTGGAGGTTTCTACTGATATATCCTCAAGGTCAGAGATTCTTTCCTCAGCTGTGTCCAGTCTACTAATAAGCCTTTCAAAGACATTCTTCATTTCTGTTACAATGTTTTTGATTTCTACTATTTCTTTTTAGTTCTTTCTTAAGATTTCCATCTTTCTGCTTACATTGCCCATCTGTTCTTACAAGCTGTCTACTTTATCCATTAGATATCTTGGCATATTAATCATAGTTGTAAGCTCTGGATATTATATTCCAATATCCCTGACATGTCTAGTTCTGATGCTTGCTCTGTCTCTTCCAACTGTGTTTTCTGCCTTTTAGTACACCTTGTATTTTTTCCTGATGGGCAGACATGATGTACTGGGTAAAAAGAACTGTTGTAAATAGACCTTCAGTAATGTGATGGCAAGGTCTGATGGGAGGGGAAGCATTCTATAGTCCTATGATTAGGTCTCAGGGATTTTTTAAAATTATTTTATTGCGGTCATAATGATTTAAAACATTGTGTAAATTTTAGGTGTACATTATTATATTTCAGTTCTGTATAGACTTCATTGTGTTCATCACCAATAGTCTAGTTTTTATCCACCACCATACATATATGCCTCTTTACTCCTTTTACCCATCCCCCAACCCCCTTCCCCCCTGGTAACTACTAATTTGTTCTCTTTATCCATGTGTTTGTTTATCTTCCACATATGAGTGAAATCATACAGTGTTTCTCTTTCTCTGTCTGGCTTATTTTACTTAATAGCCTCAAGGTCCATCCATGTTGTCGCAAATGGCACTATTTTGTCTTTTTTTATGGCTGAGTAGTATTCCATTCTGTGTGTGTGTATATATATATATCACATCTTTTTTATTCATTCATCTGTTGATGGGCACTTGGGTTGCTTCCATCTCTTGGCTATTGTGAATAATGCTGCGATGAACATAGGGATGCATAAATCTCTTTGTATTGTTTTGTTTTGTGTGTGTGTGTGAGGAAGATCAGCCCTGTGCTAACGTCTGCCAATCCTCCTCTTTTTTTGCTGAGGAAGACTGGCCCTGGGCTAACATCTGTGCCCATCTTCCTCCATTTTATATAGGACACCGCCCCAGCATGGCTTGCCACGCAGTGCGTCAGTGCGCGCCCGGGATCCAAACTGGTGAACCCCGGGCCACAGCAGTGGAGCACGCATACTTAACCGCTTGCGCCACCAGGCGGGCCCCTCTTTGTATTGTTGATTTCATGTTCTTTGGATAAATACCCAGTAGTGGATAGCTGGATCATATGGTATTTTTATTTTTAACTTTTTGAGAAATCTCCATACTATTTTCCATAGTGGCTGCACCAGTTTGCAATCCCACCAACAGTGTATGAGGGTTCCTTTTTCTCCACATCCTCTCCAACATTTGTTATTTCTTGTCTTGTTAATTATAGCCATTCTGATGGGTGTAAGGTAAATTCTCATTGTAGTTTTGATTTGCATTTCTCTAATAATCAGTGATGCTGAACATCTTTTCATGTGCCTATTGGCCATCTGTATATCTTCTTTGGAAAAGTTTCTTCAACAGAGCAGACTTTAAAGCAAGAAAAGTTCTCAGGGATAAATAAGGACATTACATAATAAAAAGGGTCAATTCCCCAAGAAGACATAACAATCCTTACAGTGTATGCACCTAACAACAGAGCATAAAACTATGTGAGGCAAAAACTGAAAGAAGTGCAAGGAGAAATAGATGAATCCACTATCATACTTGGAGATTTCAACACTCCTATGTCAGAAATGGACAGACTCGGTAGGCATAAAATCAGTAAGGACATAGTTGAACTCAACAATACCATCAATCAACCTGATACAATTGACATCTATAGATTACTTCATCCAACAATAGCAGATTATACATTCTTCTCAAGCTCACATGGAATATTCACCAAGATAAACCACATTCTGGGCCATAAAACACACCCTAACAAATTTAAAAGAATAAAAATTACACAATGCCTGCTGTTATCACAGTAGAATTAAACTAGAAATCAATACAAGAAAGATAACTGGAAAATACCAAGATATGTAGAGATTAAACAACACATTTCTAAATAACATGAGACAAAGAAGATATCTCAAGAAAAAGTTTAAAATATTTTAACCTAAATGAAAATGAAAACACAACTTATCAAAATTTTTGGAATGCAATGAAAGCAATGCTTAGAGGGAAAGTATTATCATTGGATGCACATATTAGAAAAAAAGAAAAATCTAAAATTCATAATCTAATTTTCCACCTTAGGAAATCAGAAAAAGAAAAGCAAATTAAATCCAAAGTAAGTAGAAGAAAAGAAATAATAAAAATTAGAGTTGAAATCAATAAAATTGAAAACAAAATAAATACAGAAAATCAATAAAACCAAAAGCTGTTTCTTTTAAAAGATCAATAAAATTTATAAGCCTGTAGCCAGGCTAACTAAGAAATAAAGAAAGGGGACATATATTAGTAATATCAGAAATGAAAGAGGAGACATTACTACAGATTCCATGGACATTAAAAGGAAAATAAAGGAACACTATGAAAAACTCTATGCCCACAAATTTGATAACCTAGATGAAATAGACCAATTCCTTGAAAGACACAATCTGCCAAAATTCACATAAGAAAAAAAAAAACCATCTGTATACATCTATATCTATTAAAGAAATTGAATAAATAATTAATAACCTTCCAAAACAGAAAGCACCAGGCCCAGTTGGGTTCACTGGTGAGTTTTACAAAACATTTAAGGAAGAAATTATACCAATTCTCCACAATATTGTTCAGAGGACAGAAGCAGAAGGAATAACTCCTAACCCATCCTATGAAGCCAGCATTACCCTAATATCAAAACCAAAGACATTACAAGAAAAGAAAACTACCGACCAATATCTCTCATGAACATAGGTGCAAAACACCTCAACAAAATATTAGCACATTGAATCCAACAATATATTAAAAGAATTATACACTATGACCAAGTAGGAATCATCTCAGGCATATAAGGATGTTTCAACACTAAAAAATCAATTAATGTGGGGCTGGCCTTGTTGCATAGTGGTTAAGTTCATGCCCTCCACTTTGGCAGCCCGGGGTTCATCAGTTTGGATACTGGGCATGGACCAACACATTGCTCATCAAGCCATGCTGTAGCTTTCCTCTATACAAAATAGAGGAAGATTGGCACAGATGTTACCTCAGTGACTATCTTTCTTAAGCAAAAAGAGGAAGATTGACAACAGATGTCAGCTCAGTGCCAATCTTCCTCATAAAAAAAAAATCAATTAATGTAACCCATCACATCAGCAGAAAAAAGAAAAATCACATTATCATATCAGTAGATCAGAAAAAGCATTTGACAAAATCCAACATCTATCCATGATAAAAACTCTCATTAGGGCAGGCCCTAGTGGTTAAGTGGTTAAGTTTGGCATGCTCTGCATCGGCAGCCCAGGTTCAGTTCTCGGGCACGGACTTACATCACTCGTCAGCAGCCATGCTGTGACAGAGACCCACATATAAAATAGAGGAAGATTGGCATAGATGTTAACTCAGGGTGAATCTTCCTCAAGTAAAAGGAGGAAGATTGGCCATAGATGTTAGCTCAGGGTGAATCATCCTCAGAAAAAAAAAAAAAAAGAGTTTAAAAAAAATTATCAGTAAACTAGAAATAGAGGGGAACTTCATCAACTTGATAAAGAATATCTAAAACATCTAAAAGAATAGCTATTTGAGAAACTAGAAGCTTTCCCACTAAGATCAGGAACAAAGCAAGGATGTTCCCTCTTACCCACTCCTTTTCAACATATACTAGAAGTCCTAGATAATGCAATAAAACAAGAAAATGAAATAAAAGATATACAGACTGGGAAGGAAGAAATAAAACAGCCTTTGTTTGCAGATGACGTGATCATCTTTCAGAATATCTGAAAGAAATTACAAAAAAAACTCCTGGAACTAATAAGCCGTTATAGCAAGGTTGCAGAATACAAGGTTAATATACAAAACTCAATTGCTCTCCTATTTATGAGCAATGAACAAGTAAAATTTGAAACTAAAAACATAATCCTGATTACATTAACACTGTCCAAAATGAAATACTTAGGTATAAATCTAACAAAATATGTACAATATCTATAAGAGGAAAACTACACAATTCTGATGAACCAGTAAAATATATTTATTATTCATTATTTAGAAGACCAAATAAATGGAGAGATATTCCACGTTCATGGATAGGAAGACTCAATATTGTCAAGATATCAGTTCTTCCCAACTTGATCTATAGATTCAATGCAATCCCAATCAAAATCCCAGGAAGTTATTTTATGGATATCAACAAACTAATTCTAAAGTTCATATGGAGAGGCAAAAGACCCAGAACAGCCAACAGGATACTGAAGGAGAAGAACAAAATTAGAGAATTGACACTATCCAACTTCAAGGTTTACTATAGGGGCCAGTCCAATAGAGTAGCAGGCAAGTTCGCATGTTCCGCTTCAGCAGCCCAGGGTTCACTGGTTTGGATCCTGGGTGCAGACATACTCACTGCTCATCAAGCCATGCTGAGATGGCATCCCATATAGAAGAACTAGAAGGACCTACAACTAGGATATACAACTATGTACTGGAGCTTTGGGAAGAAAAAAAAGAAAAAGAGGAAGACTGGCAACAGATGTTAGCTCAGGGCCAATCTTCCTCAAAAAAGAAAAAAAGACAGAAAAAAAAGAATGAGGGAAAGGGTCTGCTTAAAAAAAAAAAAGATTTACTATAAAGCTACAATAATAAAGACAATGCGGTATTGATGAAATAATAGACACGTAGATCAATGAAACCGAATACAAAGCCCATAAATAGACCATAAAATTATAGTCAACTGACCTTGACAAAGGATAAAAGGCAATACAATGGAGCAGAACAGTCTTTTCAACAAATGGTGCTGGAGCAACTGGACATCCACATGCAAAAAAGTGAATCTAGACACAGGTCTTATACCCTTCACAAAAATTAACTCTAAGTAGATTATATACTAAATGTAAAAGGCAAAACTATAAATCTCCTAGAAGATAACTTAGGAGAAAACCTATGTGACATTGGGCATGGTTTTAGATACACCACCAAGGTGATGATCCATAGAAGAAATAGTTGATAAGCTAGACTTCATTAAAATTTAAAACTTCTGCTCTGCAATAGACAATGTCAAGAATTGAGAAGATAAGCCAAAAATGGGAGAAAATATTTGTAAAAGACACATCTGATAAATTATTGTTATTCAAAATACACAAAGAACTCTTAAAACTTGCCAATACGAGGGGCGGGCCAGTGGCATAATGGTTAAGTTTGTGCATTCCACTTTGGCGGCCCGGGGTTTGCTGGTTCAGATCCTGGGCGTGGACCTACTCATCACTCATCAAGCCATGCTGAGGTGGTGTCCCATATAGAAGAACTACAAATCTACAACTATGATACACAACTGTGTGCTGGGGCTTTGGCGAGAAAAAAGAAAAAACAGAAAGATTGGCAACAGATGGTAGCACAGGGCCAATCTCCCTGCCCCCCCAAAAAAAGAGTGCCAAAATTAAAAAACTCACCAATAAGAAAACAAACAACCTGATTAAAAAATGGGCCAAAGACCTTACAGATACCTCATCAGAGAAGATATACAGATAATAAATAAGCATATGAAAAGATGCTCAGCATCATATGTCATCATGGAAATGCAAATTAAACGAACAATGAGATACCACTACATACATATTAGATTGTCCAAAATCCAAAAAACTGACAACACCGAATGCTGACAAGGATGTGGAGCAACAGGAACTCTCATTCATTGCTGCTGGGAACACAAAATAGTATAGCCACTTTAGAAGACATTCTGGCAGTTTCTTACAAAACTAAACATACTCTTACTATACGATTCTGTCATCTCACTCCTTGGTATTTACCAAAAGAAGTTGAAAAGTTACGTCCACAAAAAACCTGCACATGTATGTTTATAGCTGCTTTATTCATAACTGCCAAAATTTGAAAGCAAGCAAGATGTCCTTCAGTAGATGGATAAATAAACAGTGCTACATCCAGACAATAGAATATAATTCAGCACTAAAAAGAAATGAGCTATCAAGCCATGAAAAGACATGGAGGATATGTCTTAAATATATATTACTAAGTGAAAGAAGCCAATCTGACAAGACTACATACTGTATGATTCCAACTATATGACGTCT
This sequence comes from Ceratotherium simum simum, assembly GCF_057802395.1. Taxonomy (NCBI): domain Eukaryota; kingdom Metazoa; phylum Chordata; class Mammalia; order Perissodactyla; family Rhinocerotidae; genus Ceratotherium; species Ceratotherium simum. The sequence goes on along the minus strand of NC_141906.1, from coordinate 13,649,108 downwards.
GGAGAAGGCAAAACTAGGGAGGTAGTAAGCAGATCAGTTGTTGCCAGGGGTTGGATTGGAAGAAAGGGGGAGAGATGAATAGGTAGACCACAGAGGACTTTTTAGGACAGTGAAAATACTCTCTACAATACTATCATGATGGATGTATATATATCTCTCTCTTCCAGTCTTTGTAAATGGGCTTTGTATGTGTAGGGGCATGCCTTCAACATTTAGCCAGTCAGTTTATAGCTCTGCCTTAGACCTCACTTCCTACTTGCACAGAGCCTAAATGTCAGCGAGAGGTGAGAATTTAGGGCCTTTTCAGGTCTTTTCTGAGTGTATACTCAGCCCTGTGCATGTACTTGTCCTTCTAGATTCCCAGGAATATGTGGGAGCTTTTCCCCAATGCGTCCCATTCTCCAATCTTTCCTCTGAACTTTTTGGTTAGTTTATTGTTTGCCCCAACTGTTATACTTTGTGCCAGGTGGCAGTGACAAATACATTTGCCTTCAAATGTTTTCAACACTCCCTTGGGTTGCCATCTCAGCTCTGGGAAAATTCCTCAGGCAAAATAAAGGCATGCCCTATAAGCTGGTCCTTCAGGGAATCACCAGCCAGGCCAAAACCACAATTCTTTGAAAATAAAGTCCATTCTGCTTCTCTGGTACTATGTACCTGTACTGGAAATGTGGGCTATTACCTTCAAAGCTACCACTAAGGTGGAGTGAGGTGAAAGGAAAACCAGGGTAAGTTAAAGTGCCACAGAGCTCTGTTACTGAGATTCAGCTGTATTTTCTTGATTAAGCATTCCCGTTGTTGCTGTAAGCTTTTGATTAGTATAGAGTTTTGAAAACTTGAGTTTGACATTTTTTGCCAGTTTATCACTGCTTTTCCGGAGGAAAGGACTTTGGGAGTTCCCTACTCAGCCATTTTTGCTTATGTTGCTCAGCATTGACTGGTGTTCAATGTTAAATCAACCCTGCATCCTAGGAGGGAAACGCACTTGGTCATTATCCTTTTTAAATATTGTTGGATTTAATTTATTAAACTTTTTAAAATTTGTGAATCTATGTTTATGAGGACTGTTGATCTGTGATTTTCTTTCTTGTGATACTATTGTGCCGTTTTGGTGTTAGAGTAATGCTGGCCTCATAGAATGAGTTGAGAAATATTCCTCCCTCTTCAATTTTCTGGAAGAGTTTGTGTAGAATTGGTACACGCATACCTCATTTTATTGCACTTTGCTTTATTACGCATTTTTTACAAGACCCTCCACCAGCAAAAAGATTACAACTTGCTCAATGCTCAGATGATGGTTAGGATTTTTTAGCAATAAAGTGTTTCGAAATTCAGGTATGTTTATTGTTTTTTATACACAATGCTATTGTACACTTAATAGACTACAGTATAGTTTAAATATAACTTTTATATGCACTGGGAGACCAAAAAATTTGTGTGACTCACTTTATTGCAATATTTGCTTTATTGCAGTGGTCTGGAACTGAACCTGCAAGATCTCCAAGGTATGTCTATATTATTTCTGCCTTATATGTTTGATAGTAGTCACCAATGAAGCCATCTATCCCTGAAGTTTTCTTTGTGAGAAGGTTTTGAACTACAAAATTAATTGCTTTAATAGATATGCAGATGCAAAGGTTATCCATTTCTTCTTAAGTGAGCTTCGGTAGTTTGCATCTTTTATGGAATCTTTTCCCACTTTTTCTAAGCTGTAGAATCTATAGGCAAAAAGTTGTTTATAATGTTCCTTTATTATCCTTTTAATATCTGTAGAGTATTTGTTGATGTCATTTGTGTCTTTTTTCTTTCCTTATCACTTTGACTAGATTTTTATCAATTCTATTAATCTTATCAAAGTACCAACTTTGGTTTCATTGATTTTTCCTTATCGCTTTTCTGTTTTCTATTTCAATGATTTTTGCTCTGGATCTTTATTATTTCCTTTCTTCTGCTTACTTGGGTTCATTTTACTCTTCTTTTTCTATTTCTTAAGGTGGAAGCTAAGGTCATCAATTTGAGACTTTTCTTGTTTTCTAAAAGGCTTATAGTCTTATCAACTTCCGTCTAAGTAGTAACTTGCATCCCACAAATATTGATATGTTGCATTTTCATTTTCATTCCATTCAAAATACATTCAAATTGCCCTTCTGGTTTCTTTTTGACCTATTTGTTCTTTAGGAGTATGTTATTTAGCTTTCAAAAATTTGAGATTTTCCAGACATCTTTCTGTTACTAATTTCTAATTTAATTCCCATTGTAATTATAGAATATATTGCATGATTGAATCATTTTAAATTATTGAGAATTCTTTTCTGGTCCAGCCTATGGTCTATCTTGGTAAATTTTACCTGTGCTCTTGAAAAGAGTGTGCATTCTGCTGTTGTTGGATACAGTGTTCTATAAATGTCAATTAGGTTAAGTTGGTTGATAGTATTGTTCAAGTTTTTTATATCCTTCCTGATTTTCTATCTATTTGTTCTATTGATTATTGAGAAAACACTGCTCAAACATCCAACTCTGTGGATTTCTATAACTACTTTTGTAGGTGACGTTTTATCCATTTTTTCCTTATGTATCTTGAAGCTGTTATCAGCTGCATAAACAGTTAGGATATTTATGTCTTGTTGATAAACTGACACCCTTTAATCCTAGTAATATTCTTTGCTCTGAAACCTACTTTGTCTGCTATTAAAATAGCAATTCCAGGGGCCAGCCCTGTGGCGTAGTGGTTAAGTTCACACAGTCTGTTTTGGCAGCCCAGAGCTCACCAGTTCAGATCCTGGGCGTGGACCCACTCACCGCTCATCAAGACATGCTGAGGCAGAGTCCCACATAGAAGAACGAGAAGGACCTGCAACTAGGATATACAACTATGTACTGGGGCTTTGAGGAGACAAAAGAAAAAGAGGAAGATCGGCAACATATGTGAGCTCAGGGCCAATCTTCCTCAAAAAAAAACAAAATAGCAATTCCAGCTTTCTTTTGACCCATGTTAGCATGGTTTATTTTTCCTAGCCTTTTACTCTTAACCTATTAAAGTGGGTTTCTTGTAGGCAACATATAGTTGTGTCTTGCCTTTTTATCCAATCTGACAACCTCTGCCTTTTAACTGTAGTGCTTAGACCATTTACATTTAATGAGATTATTGCGATGGTCAGGTTTAAATCTACCATCTTGCTATTTGTTTTTTACTTGTCTCATCTATTCTTTGTTCCCTTTTTCCTATTCCCTGACTTCTTTTGAATTGAATTTTTTTATGAATCCTTTTTATCTCCTATATTGGCTTATTAGCTAAAATTATTTGTTGTATTATTTTACTGGTTGTTTTAGAGTTTATAGTATACATTTTTAATTTATCAGAGACTACTTACAAGTAATGTTATCCCATTTCACCTGTATCAGGTCACCTTACAACAGTTTACTTCCTCCCACCTTCATATTATTGTTGTCATACATTTTACTTCTACGTGTTATAAACCCCACAATACATTGTTCATATTTTTGCTTTATGTAATCAATTACCTTTTAAAGAGATTTCAATAAACTCTTTCTCTTGTTCTTCTTTCCTTTGTTTATATTTAGATTTCCAATTGGTATCATTTTCCTTATTCCTAAAGGGACTTCCCTTAACATTTCTTGTAGTGTGTGCCTGCTGGTAATGAATTTTCGGCTTTTATGTATATGAAAAAGTCTTTATTATGCCTTTATTTTTGAAGGATTTTTTTGCTGGAAATAGAATTAAATGTTGATAGTTGGCCCTCCATATCCACAGATGCAAAACTCATGGGTACAAAGGGCCAATTGTATTCATTGTACTATACCATTTTATATAAGAGACATGAACATCTGAAGATTTTGGTATCCACCGGGGTTCTGGAACCAATCCCCTATGGGTACTGAGGGATGACTGTACCTTAAAGTTGTTGCTCCATTGTCTTATCACTTGCATTGTGTCCAATGTAAATTCTGCTGTCATTTTTATCTTAGTTTCCCTGTACAATACGTCTTTGTTCCTCTGGCTTTCTTTAAGATTTTCTCTTTATCATTGGCTTTAATAAATTTTGATTATAATGTGTTTCTTGTGCTTGGGGCTTATAGTTTTCCCCAAATTTGAAAAAATATTGGCCATTATATATTCAAATATTTTTCTATTTGGGTGTCCAATTATACATATATTAGACTATTTAAAGTTGTCCCACAGCTACCTGATTCTCCATTTTTTCCCCATCTTTTTTCTCTGTGTGCTTCATTTTGGAGAGTTTCTCTTACTGTCATCAAGTTCATTAATCTTATCTTTGGAATTAAGAGGGAGGAAGTCAAGATGGCGGTGTAGGCAGACTCTGAACTCACCTCCGCCCGTGGACACAGCCAATTTACAACTACTCGTGGAAAAATTACCCCTGAGACAGAACTGAAAACTAGATAAGAGGAACTCCTGCAACAACAGACAATCCTAACTGAGGTAGAAGAGGCAGAAACTCCCTTCTGGAGAGGAAAAATGCCACCTTCATAAGCCACAGCGCCTCACGGCCGCCCGGGAGCAGCCCACAGGTACGCAGCCCTCCCTGGAGGAGTGGGGCCCCAAGCTGGGGAGCGCCCCCGCTGTGGGCATTTTGTGGACCCAGCACAATCGAGATGAGTGGCAGAATGTCTGACTTCGCCTGCTACTAAAACTGTGGGGAGTACCCCCAGAAAAGCTGGTTCACAAAGAAATTAAAACCGGCTCTTAAAGGGCCCACACGCAAACTCACCCATTTCAGAAAGCATCCTAAAATCACCAGAAAGAAAGGTGCACAGTGCTTTGGTGAAAAGAGACTCACCTAATAGGCCCTGTGTGCATCTCGGTGAGAGGTGAGACCTCTCCAGGGACAGGGACATTGGCGTTGGCCATTGTTGTGGCCTGGTGTGGGCATGCTGACACAGACACCATTGGAGTTTTCCCTGAGGCCTGCTAGCCCAGGGTCTGCACCACTCGCTAGAGCACCGATTTAATCCAGCTCAGCCAGGGGAGGAAGCCCACCTAGAGACTGGACCCACCCAACAACAAGCCCTCAGGCAACTTGTGGGCCTGCATAGATTGGTGACTGGATTCTCTGCAGCCTGGCAACTGAGCCGACTTCAGTGGGGCAGGGCGTGCACAAGGAGTGGGTGGAGAGTGTGGGGTGGTGGCAGGTGTGTGGGGCTCCTGCCGTGGAGAGACTGGTTCCGCTTCGGGAGGTCAGGGCGCGCACACAGGGCAGGACTGTGTTGACTGTGTGTGTGGACCTGTGGGCGGCAGGGCTTGTCAGCTGCAGAAGACTTGTGCTTCTCAAAGACCCACATAGGGGGTTTGCCCCACCTTCCAAAGCCTGAAACAATTGGGTGCTCCTGTGCCTGAGGCCAGCCCCACCCAGCTGCAATCCTCACAGAACTGACAAGAGACCTAAAGGCTGGAGGCTTATAGCAATTGTAAGGCCCTGAGCCTAACAACCTGCCACACTGGGGGCCTACTCTCTTAAAAGAAATACTGCAACACAAATGTGGTATTAGAACTTACAGCCAACTGTGCTGGGGCTCCCCACACCTGATAAAGAGACTGAAGGGCCCACAACAACTACAAGCAGCTGAGCATTACAACAGCTGGCCAGGAGCATAATCAGCTTCCCTGGGTGCCTACAGGGAGAGCAAACAGGCCACAACAGAAGGACACACGTAGCCCACATAGGGGTCACGCCTGGAACATTGAGAACTGAGGGAAGCACACTGTAGGCCTCCTAAGCCATCACTTACATAAGATCACCTATCCAAGAGCAGGAGATGTAGCTGACCTACCTAATACATAGACACAAGCACAGGGAAAGAGGCAAAATGAGGAGGCAAAGGAATACATTCCAAGTAAGGGAACAGGACAAAACCCCAGAAAAGGAACTAAGGGAAACAGAAATGAGCAACCTACCCAACAGAGAGTTCAAACAAAGAGTGTTAAGGATGCTCACTGATCTGGGGAGAAGAATAGATGAACTCAGTGAGAATGTTAACAAAGAAATGGAAGATATAAAAAAGAACCAATCAGAAATGAAGAATACAATACTGGAAATGAAAAATTCACTAGAGGAACTCAAAAGCAGAGTAGAGGATACAGAAGAACGGATCTGTGAGCTGGATGAAAGACTAGAAGAAATTACCCAAGGTGAACAGGTAAAAGAGAAAAGAATTAAAAAGAGTGAAGACAGTCTAAGGGACCTCTGGGACAACATCAAGCACACTAACATCCGTGTTATAGGTGTCCCAGAAGGAGAAGAGCGAGACAAAGGGGCAGAGAATCTATTTCAAGAAATAATAGATGAAAACTTCCCTAACCTAAGGAAGGAAACAGACATCCAGGTACAGGAAGCACAGACAGCCCCAAACAAGATAAACCCAAAGAGGCCCACACCAAGACACATCATAATCAAAATGTCCAGAATTAAAGATAAAGAGAGAATCCTAAAATCTGCAAGAGAAAGTCAAGTTACATACAAAGGAAACCCCATAAGGCTATCAGCTAACTTCTCAGCAGAAACCTTACAGGCTAGAAGAGAATGGCATGATATATTTAAAGTGCTAAAAGGAAAAAACTTACAGCCAAGGATACTCTACCCAGCAAGGTTATCATTCAAAATGGAAGGAGAGATAAAAAATTTCCCAGACAAGCAAAAATTAAAGGATTTTGTCACCAAGAAACCAGTGCTACAAGAAATGTTAAAGGGACTGATTTAAGGGGAAAAGAGAAGACCACAAATAGGAAAAATTATCTATTTCCATGATACTAGGGTAATGGATACAAATGCACAAAAAAGAGGTTAGATATGATACCAAAAACATAAAATGAGGGAGGAGGGGAGTTAAAGAGTAGAGCTTTCAGACAGAGGTCAAACTAAAGAGACCATCAATTCTGTATAGAAGAAGAAAGGAAGAGAGAAGGACTACTAAAACACTGAGAAAAACAGAAGTTAAAAAATGGCAGTAAGTACATACTTATCAATAGCTACGTTAAACATCAATGGACTAATTGCTCCAATTAAAAGGCATAGGGTGGCTGATTGGATAAAAAAACAAGACCCATGTATGTGCTGCATACAAGAGACACACTTCAGACATAAAGACACTCACAAACTGAAAGTGAAGGGATGGAAAAAGATACTCCATGCAAATGGCAATGAAAAGAAAGCTGGGGTAGCAGTACTCATATCAGACAAAATAGACTTTAAAACAAAAACTGTAAAAAGAGACAAAGAAGGGCATTACATAATGATCAAGGGAACAATCCAACAAGAGGATATAACACTTGTAAATATCTACGCACCCAATGTAGGTGCACCTAAATATATAAAGCAATTATTAACAAACATAAAAACAGAAATAGACAGTAACACAATAATAGTAGGGGACTTTAACACTCTACTTACACCAACGGATAGATCATCCAAACAGAAGATCAATAAGGAAACATTGGCCTTAAATGACACACTAGAACAGATGGACCTAGTAGATATACAGAGCATCCCATCCAAAAACCGAAGAATACACGTTCTTTTCGAATTCACATGGAACATTCTCCAGGATTGATCACATATTAGGCCACAAAACAAGTCTCCATAAATTTAAGAAGATTGAAATAATACCAAGCATCTTTTCTGACCACAACGGTATGAAACTAGAAATCAACTATAGGAAGAAAATCAGAAAAGCCACAAATACATGGAGATTAAACAAAATGCTACTGAACAACGACTGGGTCAATGAAGAAATCAAAGAAGAAATCAAAAAATACCTGGAGACAAATGAAAATGAAAATACGACATGCCAGAATTTATGGGATACAGCAAAAGCAGTTCTAAGAGGGAAGTTTATAGCGATACAGGCCTATCTCAACAAACAAGAAAAATCTCAAATAAACAATCTAACAATGCACCTAAAGGAACTGGAAAAAGAAGAACAAACAAAGCCCAAAATCAGTAGAAGAAGGGAAATAATAAAAATCAGAGCAGAAATAAATGAAATAGAGACCAAAAAAACAATAGAAAAAATTAATAAAACCAAGAGCTGGTTCTTTGAAAAGATCAACAAAATAGACAAACCTTTAGCTAGACTCACCAAGAAAAAAAGAGAGAAGGCACAAATAAGTAAAATCAGAAATGAAAGAGGAGAGGTTACAACAGACACCTCAGAAATACAGAAGATTATAAGAGAATACTATGAAAAGCTATACGCCAACCAATTCGACAATCTGGAAGAAATGGATAAATTCTTAGAATCATACAACCTTCCAAAACTGGATCAAGAAGAAGTAGAGAATTTGAATAGACAAATCACCAGTAAGGAGATCGAAACAGTAATCAAAAACCTCCCCAAAAATAAAAGTCCAGGACCAGACGGCTTCCCTGGTGAATTCTACCAAACATTCAAAGAAGACTTAATACCTATCCTTCTCAAACTCTTCCAAAAAATTGAGGAGGGGGGGAAGCTCCCTAACTCAATCTAAGAAGCTGACATTACCCTGATACCAAAACCAGACAAGGACAACACAAAAAAAGAAAATTACAGGCCCATATCACTGATGAACATCGATGTGAAAATCCTCAACAAAATACTAGCAAATCGCATACAACAATACGTTAAAAAGGTTATACACCATGATCAAGTGGGATTTATTCCAGGTATGCAGGGATGGTTTAACATTCGCAAATCAATCAACGTGATACACCACATTAATAAAATGAAGAACAAAAATCACATGATCATCTCAATAGATGCAGAGAAAGCATTTGACAAGATACAGCATCCATTTATGATAAAAACTCTGAATAAAATGGGTATAGAAGGAAAGTACCTCAACATAATAAAGACCATATATGAGAAACCCACAGCTAATATCATCCTCAATGGTGAAAAACTGAAAGCTATCCCTCTAAGAACAGGAACCAGACAAGGATGCCCACTGTCACCACTCCTATTTAACATAGTACTGGAAGTCCTAGCCAGAGCAATCAGGCAAGAGAAAGAAATAAAAGGGATCCAAATTGGAAAGGAAGAAGTGAAACTGTCACTATTTGCAGATGACATGATTTTATATATAGAAAACCCTAAAGAATCCACCAGAAAACTTTTAGAAGTAATAAACGAATATGGTAAAGTTGCAGGATACAAAATCAACATACAAAAATCAGTTGCATTTCTGTACACTAACAACGAAGTAGCAGAAAGAGAAATTCAGAATACCATCCCATTTACAATTGCAACAAAAAGAATAAAATACCTAGGAATAAACTTAACCAAAGAGGTGAAAGAGCTGTACATGGAAAACTATAAAACATTTCTGAAAGAAATTGAAGAAGACACAAAGAAATGGAAAGATATTCCGTGCTCTTGGATTGGAAGAATTAACACAGTTAAGATGTCCATACTTCCTAAAGCCATCTATAGATTCAATGCAATCCCTATCAAAGTTCCAACAACATTTTTCACAGAAATAGAACAAAGAATCCTAAAATTTATATGGAACAACAAAAGACCCTGAATAGCTAAAGGAATCCTGAGAAAAAAGAACAAAGCTGGAGGTATCACACTCCCTGATTTCAAAATATACTACAAAGTTATAGTAACCAAAACAACATGGCACTGGCACAAAAACAGACACACAGATCAATGGAATAGAATCGAAAGCCCAGAAATAAACCCACACATCTATGGACAGCTAATCTTTGACAAAGGAGCCAAGAACATACAACGGAGAAAAGAAAGTCTCTTCAACAAATGGTGTTGGGAAAACTGGATAGCCACATGCAAAAAAATGAAAGTAGACCCTTACCTTACACCATACACAAAAATTAACTCAAAATGGATTAAAGACTTGAATGTAAGACCTGAAACTATGAAACTTCTAGAAGAAAACATAGGCAGTATGCTCTTCGACATCGGTCTTACCAACATCTTTTCAAGCACCATGTCTGACCGGGCAAGAGAAACAATAGAAAAAATAAACAAATGGGACTACATCAAACTAAAAAGCTTCTGCACAGCAAAGGAAACCATCAACAAAACGAAAAGACAACCTAACAATTGGGAGAAGATATTTGCAAACCATACATCTGATAAGGGCTTAATCTCCAAAACATATAAAGAACTCATGCATCTCAACAACAAAAAAACTAACAACCCAATTAAAAAGTGGGCAAAAGACCTGAACAGACATTTCTCCAAAGAAGATATACAGATGGCCAACAGACACATGAAAAGATGTTCAAAATCATTAACTATCAGGGAAATGCAAATCAAAACTACAATGAGATATCACCTCACGCCTGTCAGAATGGCCATAATTAACAAGACAGGAATCAACATGTGTTGGAGAGGATGTGGAGAGAAGGGAACTCTCATGAACTGCTGGTGGGAGTGCAAACTGGTGCAGCCACTATGGAAAACAGTATGGAGACTCCTCAAAAAATCAAGGATAGAACTACCATATGATCCAGCTATTCCACTGCTGGGTATTTATCCAAAGAACTTGAAAACACCAATGCATAAAGATACATGCACCCTTGTGTTCATTGCAGCGTTATTCACAATAGCCAAGACTTGGAAGCAACCTAAATGCCCATGAAGGGACGAATGGATAAAGAAGATGTGGTATATATACACAATGGAATACTACTCAGCCATAAGAAACGATGAAATCCAGCCATTTGTGACAACATGGATGGACATTGAGGGTATTATGCAATGTGAAATAAGTCAGAGGGAGAAGGTCAAATACCATATGATTTCCTTCATTAAGTAGTAGATAACAACAACAATAAACAAACACATAGAGACAGAGATTGGATTGGTGGTTACCAGAGGGGAAGTGGGAGGGAGGAGGGCGAAAGGGATAATTCGGCACATGTGTATGGTGATGGGTTGTAATTAGTATTTGAGTGGTGAACATGATGTAATCTATGCAGAAATAGAAGTATAATGATGCACACCTGAAATTTATACAATGCTATAAACCAATGTTACTGCAATAAACGAAAAATTTTTTAAAAATCAATCAAAAAAAATCTTTTCTTTGGCAATGTCTAATATGCTGTTAATCCTATCCAGTGGGTTTTTTTCCTTAATCTCAGGCATTGTAGTTTTCATCTCTAGTGGTTGGATTTGTGTCTTTTTTTATATCTTCCATGTCTCTGCTAAATCTTTCCTCTAGTTTCTTGAACATATGGAATACCATCATATTCGTTGTTTAATGTTCTTTTCTACTAATTCATTCACTGGTGTCATTTTTTTAGTCAGTTTCAATTGATTGATTTTTCTCCTCTTATTGGATTGTACTTTCCTGCTGTTTTGCATCCTTGTTAAATTTTTATTGGTTGCCAGATAGAGTAAAATTACCTTGATGAGTACAGGATATTTTTGTATTCCTGTAAATATCCTTGAGCTGTATTCTAATAAATAGTTGTTACTTGAAAACAGTCTGATTCCTTTAGGTCTCGCTTTTAAGCTTCACTAGGTAGAACTAGAGCAGTATACAGTCAAAGGCTAATTTTGCCCCCTCCTTTCCGCTGTGGCAAACATCCTATGAGTTTACTATCTGATACCCTATGAATTATGAGATTTTCTACTCCGGCTGGTAAAAACTGGAACTATTCCCATCCTTGTTTTATCACTGAATATCATTCCCTCAAACCCTTTAGAGTGGTTCTTTCCTTGGTCTAGAATAGTTTCCTTACACAGATGCACTGATCACTACACAACTGAAGATTCAACGAGGACCCTCTGCAGATCTCCAGAGTTCTCTAGAGAGAACTTTAAAGATTTTATTTATTTTATTTTTTCCCCCCAAAGCCCCAGTGGATAGTTGTGTGTCGTAGCTGCACATCCTTCTAGTTGCTGTATGTGGGACTCGGCCTCAGGATGAACGGAGAAGTGGTGCCTCGATGCGCACCCGGGATCCGAACCCGGGCCGCCAGCATCGCAGCGCGCGCACTTAACCACCAAGCCACAGGGCCGGCCCTAGAGAGAACTTTAAAGTACTTTAAATCAGCTTTCACCTCTCTGACACTCTACCCTACAAGCTTAATGACTTTTATCAGAGATTGTGCCTCTCTGAAAGATTTTCTTTGTCACCAGGGTCATAATCAATTTTTGTAAATGTCTCATGACTTTTTTTCCTCCATGAAGTGTTTTTATCTTCTCTGTGTGTGCTAGGAAAATACATCATTCCTCACTCTGTGGCTTATGGTATAAATTCAAGGCTTTGAATCTCCAGAGCACTTAGCCTTGTGAGGCTCAAAATCTTGTTCTCTCTCCAGGTTATTATCTCTTTTATCAGCTTTATAGGGCTTATTTTGGAATTCAAAGCCAAGAATTTGGCTCTTTATTCTTGCTGTGTTCTTTTCTGCCTTCCCTTCACTCAGGCAAAAAATCTCAGCCTCAGAGTCTAGTTTTAATAGTATAGGGGCTGTAAGGTAAACCAGAATTGCCAAGAAGGAAACTTTTCTATATTTCAAAATACTGTCCCACTACACATGTTTTGGTAATTCTTCCTTCTTCCTCCTCTTCTTCCTCTCCTCTTCTTCCTCTCCTCTCTTCCTCCTCCTCTACCTTCTTCTTCCTCTTCTTTTTAATTTTATTACAAGGCTTAATTCCTTGGCTTTTCAGGGAATACAGGGAAACACTGTCTTTGGAGTCGAAAAGAATTGTCACTGTTGGCCACTTCCAAGTTGGGTTACCTAGGACAAGTTACTTAAACTCTCCATTACCTCATTTGTAAAATAGGAATAATGATATGTGGCCCATGAGGATTAAATTATTTATTATACGTAAAGTACATGCCACCATACATGATATATAATAGCACCTCAATAAGTGTTAGGCTTTAGTAAGGAAATGTTTTTCCACTGTCAAAAAAATTCTTTAGGGGCTGGCCTGGTGGCACAAGCGGTTAAGGGCACGCATTCCGCTGCAGCGGCCCGGGGTTCACCGGTTTGGATCCCAGGCGCGCACCGACACATCGCTTGGCAAGCCATGCTGTGGCAGCGTCCCATATAAAGTGAAGGAAGATGGGCATGGATGTTAGCCCAGGGCCAGTCTTTCTCAGCAAAAAAAAAAAGAGGAGGATTAGCAGATGTTAGCACAGGGCTGATCTTCCTCACAAAAAAAAAAAATTCTTTAAGTGACTCAAATATAGGCTAAAGGCTTTATTTGGCTGATGTACATCAGGGAACACCTGAAGATCAGGTGACTCTTCAATTGAAGGAGGGTCACAGTTTTTAAAGGATATGGGAAAGCATAGGTCTTTGTAGTTTTGGCTTAGAAAGCAGGTTTTTTTGTTTGTTTGTTTGTTTGTTTGTTTTTGGTGAGGAAGATCAGCCCTGAGCTAACACCTGTTGCCAATCCTCTTTTTGCTTGAGGAAGATTGGCCCCGAGCTAACATCTGTGCCAATCTCCCCCTAATTTGTGGGTCGCCAACACAGCATGGCTTGATGAGTGGCGTAGGTCCGCACCCAGGATCCGAACCTGTGAACCCGGGCCGCCGAAGTGGACCACACCAAACTTAACCACTATGCCACCAGGCGGGCCCCTGTTTGTTTGTTTTACTTTAACTGAAACTCAAGATTGGAGGTCTTTGCTGTTTTCATGCCCCTGTTGGGGGATAGTTGGTACAATCCTAATAACCATCAGAACAGTATTGTCTGATAATTGTTTTTGCAAGCTATATAATTTATTAGCTAGGCAAAGTTCATAGGGAAGATGAGGTAAATAGCAAAAAGGAAGAAAAGGAGGCAAAGGTAGAAGGCAAGAGAGAAACTGGGGATACTTGGTCATGTCTGTTTTAGACCTTTTACAAAGGAAAGCAAATCAAGGGATGTTAGAGAGTTATTTCCTATTATGTAAATGAGAATTCATTTATAGTCGAGAGAGGCAACTACAACAAAACATCAGAGAAAAAGATCATTTTATTCTTGGTCTGAGACTAACTTTTTTATATAACTTTATGATTACAAAAGTAATAAATTTATAAAATAAAATTATAAAGAAGGAAAAATAAAACAAAACACCATCACCCAAGATAACCACCATTAGCATTTTGGATTACCTCCTTCTGGTTTTTCTGTGCATTTGTAACCCAGATACATCTACTCCCTTATTAGTTGGCACTGGAGTCCTAGAGAATATTTTCCCATTACTTCTCTCTTCAAATTCTCTCTCTCAAAAAAAATAAAAAAGAAAAAAAAAAGTTTTAGTCAGCAATTAGACTTCACTGAAGATTTTTTTGGTGGGTTTTCTCCACAGCTCACAAATTTAGAATCCATCTTAGACATTTTTATTCTCCCAAACTCCTCCTCAATGCAGCCTGCCCCAACCTCCTGCATAGCTTCCCCTTCCTGGCTCTGCATTCTCTCTTCCCTCCCCGTAGAGCACTTCTCTAACTCCTATATTCAAATTTACATACAAAACCCCATCATGGTGATCAACGAAACAAAAAGCAGTTTACTAACTTTTAACTTGAACATCCAGCTTTGAGTCTTAAATCTCACGCCAAGTAGTTTATTAAGGTATTTTCTCCAAATAAATACAGGACTTTCCCCAAAAGGTGTTTTGGTAAATAATATTTTCTCCATGTCATTACATATACACATACTCATACATACACGCATTCTTCTTTCTTTTACAAAATTAGTATTATCCTATTTATAAAGTTTTGTATTCTACTTTTATAGTCTACTTGATATAGTGAGCTTTTTTTCATTTTATTATAGATTCTTCATAAATACTATTTTATAGCTACATAAAATTCTATTATACAATAAATCATAATGTTATGCATTAGGTTGAATCACATGAAATTGATGTTTTTGTATGTCAATAACAGTCAGATATCGGCATTTTCATGTGGTTCCATCTAATAACTATTCCCTTACTGGTGGGCATTTAGAGTGTTTTCCACTTTTTCAATAATAAATAATGCTATGATGAGTATCCTTGTACACAAATCTTTGATGCTATCTCTGGCTATGACCTTTACCTAACACAGCAGATGAGTCCTACCTATGAAAACAATTAATCCATCCCAAAAGGTCTCCTTCTACTCAGTTTTGCCCAACTTAAGAAACTATGATTTAGTATTTAAGGCCATGGTTTCTGTACTGTAGGAAATATAAAATGCATGCCAATCCTCTAAAAGTAAGAAACTTCCTAACCTCAGAAAAGTATAGAGATGCTATTCACAACAAAATTTTAAATCTTTACATAATGGCATTATATATTTAAAATGCTAAAGTCTTATTATTTATGCTGCCTTATGTAATTGACAAGTAGTAAGAGAGAATGGCATGAAAGAACCTACCAAATATAGCACCTGCTGAAGTTCGTCTACCACTTTAAAGTAATATAGCTCCCCAAAAAGAAGTCAGTTCTCTATATGTAATCCACAAAAGGAATATGATCTTTAAAATTATATTCTCTGAGGATTGCATCAGGGATAAAAAAGAAAACTTTCATCAATAGATATTATTTCCACAGATCCCATGTACTGCTGTATTGATACAGGTTAAACAAAGGTAAATTCTGCATTTTATACTTATCAAATCTAGAAATAAAGATAACATTCTACCCAACACAAAAATAAGCAAAATTTTCTTTAAATCTCAAGGCCTAGTAATCTAATGAACCTTCTAAATAGAGAAGTTAAGCAAAACTAGAATGAAAGTTGGATATAGTAGAATAAAAGGTAGAATAAATACATCTAAGTGAAGTACATGAAAATCTGAAACAATATTTTCAACCCCAAAATAAATCACTATGCATTTTAATTCTGTTTTAATTTATCTATTGGATAAGAGCTTCAGAGAGAGACAGGAAATATTAAACCACCATTATTGCCCAAAGGCAAGAGATAAACTTAGCCCCTTCAAGTAGCTTGTGGTTCTACAGTTCTAAGAACATATGTGATGTTTGAATTCTATTTGGGGAACACTGTGGTCTCTGAGGTAATATTTAGAATGAAACAGAATCTAACAATATCTACACAGTCACTTAGCTCTACTTACTGGTTTACTGTTTGTTGTTTTAATGTTTAAGAAAGGAAGATCTTAGAAGGAATCATTGATTATAAACAGAAATGTATGTCAATCTACCTATTTAAAATCTAAATGTAACTGTAACCACAAATGGTGGTTAGATAAATGGTAATGACCAGATCTTTCTTTTCACCCTTTAGTTCTGGTCTCAGTCCTGCCACTAATTAGATCATTAGATAAGTAACCTTAGATGAGTCATCTAACCTCTGTGAGCTTGAATTTCCTAACATGTAAAATGAGGATGTTGGACTAGATGATTTCAACTGACCTTCTAGCTATAAATATGATAATATTATAACTATACTCCATTCACTTATCAAACATTCA
This sequence comes from Ceratotherium simum simum, assembly GCF_057802395.1. Taxonomy (NCBI): domain Eukaryota; kingdom Metazoa; phylum Chordata; class Mammalia; order Perissodactyla; family Rhinocerotidae; genus Ceratotherium; species Ceratotherium simum. The sequence goes on along the minus strand of NC_141906.1, from coordinate 13,632,699 downwards.
CTGAACATCAATAATGTTCTAGGAGCTGGGCTAAATGTTGACTATCAAAAACCAATTCTACCATTTATTGAAGATTTATATGACAGACACTGTAGTAAATGTTTTACATAAATTTTCTTATTTATTTTAATCTTCACAATAGTCTTAGGAAGTACATGTTACTATGGCCTGTGTTATAGCCAAAAAATTGAGATCTAGAGTGTTTACATAATAGCTAGTTAGTATCAGAGCCAAGATTCAAACCTAGGAATCTCTGTCTCCCAAGCCCATGTTTAACCAGAACATCATGCTGGCACCAAGAAGCTTATGGTCCACTTTTCCTCAAAATATAATCCTCAAATCACCTGCATCAGAATTACTTGGGGTGCTTATTTAGAATGCAGATTATCAGGCTCTACTCAGCTTCTACTGAAATCAATATCTCTGGAGTGGAGCCTGTATTTTAAACAAGTGATTCTGCTCAGACAGTTTTTATGAACACTAATTCTGAAACCTACTATATTGTTCATAATTTGCTACATTAATTAAATATTTAATGAATGTCCACTACGTACAAGTCGCACTACGCTAGGTGCTGTGTTACATACATTGCTGTATGAGACATTCATGTCTCACTGCAAGCAAGAGACTTGACAATAAGACATAGAAATACCTAGGGCACAGAACATTTGTGGAATCTTTGAGATCTTGCCTTAACTGCTATAATTGCTGCTCTGTATTTGCTTTTATACTGTTCTATTTATGCATGTGTTATCTTTGTCAAACAGAACGTGAATCCTTTGGAGGCTTCTATTCATCTTTTATTTTCGTTTGTTCTGGCAAATATTTATTAAGTACTTACTGAGTGTCAAACATTATGTGGACACTAGGACTATACTGGTAAGCAAAAATCAGACTCATTTCCTTCATGAAGCTTTTGGTCTAGCATGGGGAAATCCGTTAATCAAATAATTAGATAAATGTAAACACAAATAATCAGACAAATGTAGTAAACATAAATTACTACCGCAATGCATGACATAAAAAAAAGGTACACTTGGCTAAAAGAAATTATTAAAAAAAAGAGATTTGGTCTGGTCAGAGGAGTCAGGGAAAGCTTCTCTAAGGAAGCAACTTTTAAAATTAAGTTCTGAAAGATATGCAAGCACTAATTAAGTGAAAGGAGAGGAAAGAGAAGGAAGTATCCAGGTAAAGAGTACAGCATGTGAAAAGGCATTTATGGCAGACAAGTACATGGCACATGGGTACGCCAGACCCATTCTCCACTTAGAGCCCTGGGAGGCTGAAACCACAGACTGCATCACCCGCATCATCCTGTCAGATGGGTTCTGTGCGTATTTGGCCAATGGGAAGCACCACAGGATATTGGCAGGAGGAAAAGAAAGTCAGAATATTTCTTCTCCCTTCCCATCTGCTTTGGGGTCTCAGTTCTAGTAGTGGTTGCATACCTGACAATGGCTTCTGCCCAGCAAGCCCTCCTCTAGGTCTCTGGGCCCCAACACTATTTCATCCTTTTGTCCCTTCAGGCCTGAGGATGTTAATGGTTTCCTCCTGTTGCTGGTCTCTGGGTGCCTCAGCATTTCTTGCTGGTTTTCTTAACCCTGCCCACATCTCTGAAGGTAATCCTTTCATTAAAGCCTTTTCCTCTGAGTGGAATTGTTTTCTGCTGGGACCATAGTGAGTGAGATATTCAATCCCTAGGGCCTCGAAAAAGATCTGTAAAAAGTGACACTCAATAAATATCTGGTGACCAAATAACCAGACTAACTTACTCCAGTCATAGGACACTCCATGGAATTTTCTTTCGCCTCTTATTTCCACTGATTACTTTATTCTTAATAGTCGGTCTTCTTAATTACTAAAAGATTCTTGGACGACTGTAACCATTACCACTCACAAAAACAGGTTTCTTGCCATCCAAAGGAATTAGGGTGAACAACACCTTCGTAGTGTAAACACAAAGAACATGGACTTGGATCAGAGAGAACTGGATTTAGTTCTTTGCTCTGCCACTTAATAATGGTATGCCCTTAGGCATGTTTTGTAAATACTCTGAATCTCTGTTTCCTATGTAAAATGGAAATGTTAATACTTATCTTACAGGAGTCTCATGAATATTAAATAAAATAATGTGAAGGGACTGGTAGAGAGAAGGCACTTAATAACTGGTAGCTACTATTACTATTACCTCTATTTAATCTAGGATGAAAAAGAAATGAGTTCTTAAAATTGACATATATTCATGGTTTTTAAAAAACAGTATGGAAGAATATAGAATATAAAATAAAAGGTAAAAGCTCCCATTTCTTTCCTTCACCTCTCAATTCCACTTCTCAGAATTGGAGAGAAGTTCCAATGTTAAAAGTTGGATATGTATCTTTATAGACATTTTCTATACATATACACTGCATTTGGAGAATTAAGATGACACCACCACACGTGTCAGGAAGGGGAAGAATCAGCACTCCTCCTTTCTGATTGAGATATTCAGAGGAATGTGTGTATCACAACAATCCCACAGAATTCAGACACTGCCCTAATATCAATGCAGTTCACAAAAAAGTACAATTTCGAAAACAGGGTGAGCAGATTGTTATTTCTATTTCTCTGGCTAGAGAGTCACCTGGACTAATTTAGGACAGGATGGTAAATACTTCTGATTCTTAATGCCAACACTTCAGGGAGCTGAAAGAGAGGAAATAAAGCTTAATGTCCTGGGCTGGCCCCGTGGCTTAGCAGTTAAGTGGGCGCGCTCCGCTACTGGCAGCCCGGGTTCGGATCCCGGGTGTGCACCAACGCACCGCTTCTCCGGCCATGCTGAGGCCGCATCCCACATACAGCAACTAGACGGATGTGCAACTATGACATACAGCTATCTGCTGGGGCTTTGGGGAAAAAAAGGAGGAGGATTAGCATGGATGTTAGCTCAGGGCTGATATTCCTCAGAAAAAAAAAGCTTAATGTCCTAAAAGTACTGGGACAATGGGGAAAACACAGTCAAGAATGGTTCTGATCATTCTACTCAGAACCTAAAGACTCCAGTATCTTTTATCAGCCTATAGAAGTAATCATAAAGTAAAGCATCAACTTACCATGAGTCGCTTTATTTAAGGCAAAAGGTTTTTCAGTGTAGTCTGCAGACCACCTGCATCATAATCATTCAGCATGCTTGTAAAAAAGACACACTTCCAAATCAGAATCTCTAGAAAGAAAGTCCAGGGATCTCCCCTTTAACATACACCCTAGGAGATTCTTAAGCAGTCTAAAAGACTAAAAATGAATTCTTTAGGGTAAATGAGAAATAGTAGGGGTCTAGCAAATACCACATACACATACACACACTTGAATGTTTGGAGCAGAAAGAAAAATTCTCTCCCTTCTCCCTACCATTTTAATTCCTCCCTCTTTCAAAGGACTCAAGCTAATTTATAATCATATTTCATAGTCTCTTTCTAATAGGTTATAAATCAATGCCTTCACTTCCATTTCTACTGCTCTAGGCCAAGTCCTGTCATCTCAAACTTGGATTACTTTTTCCTTTATCATAAACTTTTCCTCTTCCAATCATTCTGTATACTGGATTAATATTTGCAAAACCCTATTTTTACCATATCTTTCCTTTGTACAAAAGCTTTCAATAGCACCCAAATGTTTACAAAATAAAGTTCACAATACTTAGACTGTCAGTCAGTCTCCCACAATGTGACCCCATGAAAATTTGCAGGTTTTTTCCTCATTTTTCTCCCATACTAACTCTCCACATTAGCCAAGATTTATTGACTTCTTGTGTGTGACAAAGGCTGCTAAATGATCACCAAATATCTTCTGCTTCCTGAGCATGTTAAGACTACATTTCCCAGACTCCTTTGTTGTTCAGAGTATGTATCAGAGTACTGTAACCGACCACGTAACTGAATCCTAGCCAATGGAATGTTAAGCAGACGTGATAAATCCCATTTCTAGGACAAAGGACCAGGTACTCTTCCACACTCTCCCCTTCTGCTTCATCTCAGGGATGGTTGAGCCACAAAAGAGCCTGGATTCCTGAATCATTGTATGAAAGAGAGACACTCACCAACCAGGACCAACCAGACCAGGACTTGGACTGTTATATGAGAAATAAAGTTCTATTGTGCTTGAGACATTAGGCATTTTTGAAAATAAAGGCAATAATTCATAACCCCCTAGAAAGGAAGAATCTATAGATTACAATGCTTAATTAGCCAAGGTGAGTAAGGAAGAGGAAAGAGTCAAAGATGGTAGAGAGAAAAGGAGGCAAAGGGGCCAGAACTCTTCTTTGCTCTAGACTTCAGAGGAATGTGTGATGTTTGTGCTATTTGTTATCACAGCCTAACCTAACCTCATTAATATAGTATCCAAACATAACTTGTTTATTCCTACATAGGATCTTTGGCCCATAGAATCTCCCTACTGCAAGTTCTTTCTAACATACTCAATCTCAGTTCAAGTTCCTTTCCTCCTTAACTTCTTCAACCACTGAATCTCATAGATTTCTCCTTCTTTTGAAGTTCTATAATACATATGGTGCTACCATTTATTACTCATTTAACCCATATTATCTTGCATTTTTAAACTTTTCATGTAAAAATATCATTTTGCCATTCATATTATAAACTCCTTAATGGCAAAATTGTTCTTCAAAGATCTGAATATTTCCCAGAGTTTTTATATCTAGCTGAGCATCAATGCTTAATAAATATATATTGAATAGACCTGAGTGAGTCACTTTGGGGAAAATAACAGAAAAATCTTCCAAGGAGAAGTTGTCCTAAATCATTGTTAGAACAAGGTAGGAGTATACATAAACTTAAAAATATAATAAAATAAAATACATACATAAATATATAATACATACATACTTCCAAAAGGAAGTCTAGTTTGACGTGAATTTCTCAGTCCCAACCAACCCACAGTCTTTCCCTAGCCTATGAGAATGCAAGGGATTTCCCTCAAACTAATAAATACTGGGGGTTCTCTGGACAAGCAACATTAGTCCCAAGTCCAAAAATAATCTATTTGACCCAAGCAGATATCAACCTACATGCCTATGATAGAGTTATATATGACAGGAAATCTGAATTTTAGGCTATACCTATAGTGCCCCTGTGATCACTACTGAAATCAAGACCATTTGAATGAACCCCTAGATCAGTGCTTAACTTTCTGCCGTGATGGAAATGTTCTGTTTCTGTCTGGCCACTAGCCACATGTGACTATTGAGAATTTGAAACACGGCCAAGTGAGACTAAAAAACTAAATTTTGAATTTAATTTAATTTAAATTAAATGTTTGTTAATTTAAATCCAAATTTAAATAGCCACATGTGGTTAGTGGCAACCATATTCAATAGCACACACCTAGATGTTTTGCTTTCTTTGAAATACACTTTGATTATTTGATAAACTTGTTTGTGAGTTTTTTAATTTTGTATACTGTTATTCACTTTTAATTAATTATTATGCTGTAGCTTTTAGTGTTGAAGTTTACTTTAAAAACACAGCATTCTTCACAAACTAACCAACTAAAACTGAGACCTAGTGAGCTACTTCCCTAATGTAGAGCAAGAACAAACACCTAGGTCTCCTATTACAATTCCAGTCCGCTTTAAACTATATCATACTGCATTATCACTTCCTACATTATAAATTCTAAACAGAGAATAAACTTTTCAATTTTGTAAAAGCTAAAATTGATGGATTATCTGTCTATAAATATATTTGTATTTTATTATAAAATATCAATTATGTACACTAATGTTCATGCAATTTTGCTAGCCACTATACATATTCAAAACAAACTTCCAAATCCTTGTCATCTAAGACTTTATATTCTAAAGAAAAGCTTCCATGTATTTTTTAAAATGCTATATTAGTGTTTACTAGTAGAAGTAACTTGTCTGAATTGTGTTAACCTTTCTATGAAATAAAGCACGTGTCCGTGTAGCAGCAAATAATGAGTATGCCACATGGGGAAAACACAGTGACCATGTAAATTGTTAAATTTACTCTATAGGATTTCTTGAGTCAGATCATTGGAAGGCACTTCTACAAATATCAGAATTCTCCACTTACAGACCTGTTTCCAGTCCAAGGACACTGGCTAGCTCTGAAGTTCAGTCACTTTCTTCCATTAGTATCCTTCATTCCCTCTCAGCATGGAGAATTTGGAAGATTTCCATTCCAAGTCCACTGGCTAGCCTTCTTGTTTTCCTGAGTCCCCAATCTTCTGAAGGTGTTTGATGTCTCAGACACCTTCAGAAAGCCTGTGTTGTACTGTAATATTTCATGAACAAGGAAAGAAAAATCCTGAATATTGTATTTTACATCTCAACTGAAATAGTCCATGCCAAAGAAACTACCTATGCAATAAACATATATATAAAATTATTTCCCACACATCTCTTTAAGGAATAGGCTTCCCTTGAACAGTTAGCAAATAAATAATACATAAAACAATTATTATAAGGTCACAAATGGCATGAAATTTGAATATACTTTTCTACAGTGTTGAAAATGTACCTTATACGTTTGTACATTAATAAGTCACATAGTGTGTGCACAAAATATGTTTTACTACATGATCAAATCACACTTATCAGTGTGAAACAATTCATGGAAAATATATCGTTCACAAACATGGATTAATGACCATGAGGGTATCAAAAAATATTTCATATGCTAATGCTAAAGGATCAAATTACACTTGTAAACTGGTTAATGTAAGATTCTCAGAACACCTGGTAATGAAAACATTTTATTATTTTTATGAATGTATAATGTCTCACGACTGCCAGAAACAGTCTTTTAAATTTTTGTTTGATTAAAAAATGCCTGGTGAGTATTTTTTATGAAAAAGACTATTCAAGATAGAAAGAGACCTCTGTGCCAAGTTCCAGCCCAGAGGAATTTTTAATTACAAAGACTTATTTAAATTACAAAAACCTTTTTCACTTTTGAGTTTCTAAAAGTGTTTCATAATAATATAAACTAGAAATATAAGCTGGAAAGTAGAGCGGAATGCTAATGGAAAGCTTGAGTGCTATAAAACAAACTTGATATATCTTTGGCTTTTACTTCTCTCCCCCTCAAAAACAAACTTACCTTAAAAATTTTATTTGTGCTTATTTGTTTATTTCATCGTTTTTACAACGTGCTAAAGCCTGATAGCTTACATTTTAAAATTTTACCCACGGAGCGTCACTTGTGAGTTACAACACAGAGGAATCTGAATTTCTCTCAACAGTATCACTTTATAATTCACCTTGCAAATAGCTTTCATACACCTATAGTTTCTCTATTTTTCTCTCACCAGCAGGTACTCAATAAATACTTGTTGAATGAATGAATAAAGCTCAGGGAAGTGCTCTAACTTCTCTTATCAATTATACAACTTCCATCTTTGAACAGTTCCTATGTCAAACCAACAAATCTAATCTGCTATTGAAGGCACTGTCAACTATACTCAGAATCAGCTACATAAAGATCAATGCAATAAATTCCTCTTAGAATTGAATGCTAGAGAAAAGTTTGTATTATTTGATAAACAGGTATATTTCCTTTTTATTGGATAACAATACTATGATTTTCATTTATTCTGGATTGCCTAGAAGCTTAAAACCAAATGTTGTACTCAATTCAGCTAAAATGATCTCCTCCACTTCATTACTTGAAAATAATTTACTCTTTCAAGAATTACAATGAGTTTCCTTGCTGGAAGTACATGGAAACCTACTATTTGCAAAGTACTGTAATAAATAAGACACGGTCCCTACTCTCCCACTTAACATTTCTCTTGTTAATTACAAGGCAAAAATTGCAAAAGGCCAAATGAGTAGTAGAATAACAACAAGCTAAGCACAGCTTTTTTTTTAATAAGTAACTGGTTATTAAACATCTTTGTATCAGGCACTTTTCTAAACGTTTTACATACACCACAACCCTGCAAAGTAGGTATTATTATGCTCATATTAATGTGAGGAAATTAAGACTCTTAGCACAGGACTTGGCACACAGTAGGTGTTCAATAAATAACTTATAGAATAAATAAAGCCTAGTGAAGTGCCCTAATTATACAGGTAAGAAGTTAAGAAGGAGTAGAACACTATATTTACCTTGAGTTTCCTACAAAATACCCAAATTCACAGTTCATAGGTTAATAAATCTAGACTGGATTCTCCCAAATTTAAAGGTGAACTTTATGAAACATAGTTAAGGCCTCAACTCTTCTAAGGTGTAATATTATAGGGAATTTTGGGGAAGGTAAAGAAAATTTAAAGAATTTTCCAGCAAGAATATTCAAACACGTTCTTGGCAACTTTTAAAACATTATTTAATAATAAAAAAATCGATTTGACATGAAGCAAACTGAAAAAAACTACAGATCACCTAGTCTTCCAACCCTTTTACTCATATTCATAAAGAAGTAGCCAGTTGCCTATACAGTATGGTAAAAACATTCCCTTCTACCTCAGAGAAAAAAGTCAAACTCTCTAATCAGATGTCTCAATTCCATCATTAATATCTTTGTGTTAAACACTGCCTTTTCCTTATAGCCTCTTTAAGAATAAAAGCTCTCGAAAGGAGCAATAGCCTGACATCTCTTCTTAGAGTAAATGAGCTGATCAGACTTCAGAGTAACTAATAGGAAAGGACTGGGCATCGGATGGGATGGGTTTGATGAAGTAAAAAAACAGAAAAGGAACCATGAGTGCCTGAACCACTGAAAACAAAGGAATAGGTCATTACCATCACTTTCTCTTACTTCCCCACCTTCCCTTTCAATCCTTCTCATCTAGTTAACTCTCTTACACTTATTTTCCTTTTTCCCCTCAACCACTTGCACTCTGCCACATCCATTTGTTTTCTTCTATTTACTCTTAGTTTTTAACTCTCACTCCCACTTTCTTTCATTCACCCACACAGAAGACTATCTCTATAAAGTGAAATTTATCTATAGATTTTTCATTCCTCCTTTAAGAGGAAAGGAAGAGTGTCCTCTTATTGCCAGTCCTAACAACTTCTCTCTCTCATTCCCAGAAATTTCCTATTCAAAAGTAAGAAAGCAAAATCCTGCTTAAAAACCCCCAAATTGTCCCATTTATCTGCCACCTGACAACCTATAGTTTCTTCATTACATCTTCCCTATCCTCAAAATCTCCTCTAATTTCCCGCCTTCCTCACTCCTTCTACGCATATCTTTCCAGTACTCTCATAGAATGCTTTGAAAGCATTTATACAAGTTTTATTGAGATATAATTCATACACCATACAATTCACTCATTTAGTGTTCAATTCGGTGAAGTTTAACACTCGCACAGTTGTGCAGCCATCACCACAATCAGTTATAGAACAGCTTTATCACCCCCAAAAAGAAACCCCATACCCATTAGCAATCCCTCCCCATTTCCCTTTACTCCTCCCCATGCCCTAGGCAAACACTGATCTACTTTCTGTCTCTATAAATTTGCCTATTCTGGCTGTTTCATATAAATGGAATCATACAATATATAGTCTTTTGTGACTAGCTTAAAGTAATAGAATTTTGCCTGTACTTTTCTTATGCTTCTCATTTTTTCTTCCTTGTTACTATTGTACACATTTTATCTTTCTGCTAGACTTAAGCTCCGTGAAGGCAAAAGCCTGCTGGGAGCACTCTCAATGCCTAACACAGTCTCTTATATATAATAGGTGCCTGATAAAAATGTACTGAAAATGAATGAATGGATGGGGCTTTTTTCACTGTAATTTCTTCTTTTTTATTCTATCTTTTTCCTTTTTAACTTGTTAATCTTACTCTTCCTATATGACTTTTTATTGTGAATCATTTTCTTTCTATATGAAAAGTCAATAAATTTTGAATATTTCTTCTGCTCTTCAATAACTGGGTTTTCTTTTCTTTTCTCCATTTGGATTCTCTCTTGTCTTATGTTGGTTCTTTCTTTGGCTTCTTCATTCTCCTTAAGATCTAACTCGACTTACCTTAACCACCCTGTACTCAAAATGAATAAATGTTAAAATAAACAAGGGAGCCCACTACACTGGCTCCCTTCATTCCTTCATTCTATAAATATTTATTAGGCACATTCTGTATACCAGGAACATCTATCTGGGCAGTGGGAATGTAATATTAAATAAGATAAACAAGGTCCTTGCTGCATGGAGCTCTTGTTGGGAAGACAT